>NW_028186867.1:2087504-2248561 GCF_003343005.1 Rhea americana | reverse complement strand
AAGAGTACAGAGCAATGTTTGAAAAAACACTAGAAGTTGGATGAAAGAAACCTGCCATCTTCTGAAATGCTTTTTATATTTGCAGTTTATGTTCATTACAAAGAGGAAAAGAAGTTGGTTTACTATCTATTGAGTTAAATTATGCACCAGATAGCATTAAATCTCCATTGAACAGGAAGGAATATTGAGCAAACCAGTATGTTTACATGAGAAGGTCCACTAAATTCCAAAGACACTGACAGTGAGTAAAATAAACTGTAATAATCTTTATCGAAAGGCACAAGAACAACATGGAAGCAGATTCATTTGCATTTTTTGTAGCTGCATAACTCTCTGATTAGAAATTACACACACACTTTTACATACATACATATATAAAGAGAAAAAACCCTAGAAGACTRTCTGTAGTTCTACACCCTCAGCTGTGTCCCTGTTACTCATTAAAATAAGGTCTCTGCGGTGGGATCGTCTCGCCTCTGCCTTCTCAGGTTACACAGACATCTCCTTCTAAGCCATCTCACACTGATCTCCCTTAGATGCCCCGGAGAAAAGCAGGTGCTCCCGGCCCGCGGCCTCTCTCCTGCCACGTCAGGTGGGTGCTGCTCCAGGAGTCCTGTCCTGTCCTCTTGACTGGCAGAGGAGCCCAGCGCAGACATGAGTGTGTCTTGCACATGTGTGTCAGAAAGTAGATGAAATCAATCCTGCTGTTAACTACTGTTGGGTTTCACTAACCTGAATGATTGACTCCTCATAGTTTCTTAAATACTTGATTTCATATAGCTGTGTTTGCATTTATTGTATCTGTATTTTTAATCGGCTATGCCAGCTGGACAGGTTTGTTTCTTACCGTAATTGATATTTGATGTGATGATGTATGTGAAATTGAAGTAACCTGTTATAAGGTACTTTCTAAGAGAAGAAAAATAACGTACATATTTAAGGCAGAGAGAAGACACTGAGGCCAGAACATGGGTTCACCATCAAAAGAGATCCCATAACAAAGGATATTGGAAGGCTGTTGAATGAGGGTGGTGTAGTCAGGGGAGGAGCTGAGTAGTTCTAGGCATTTTTAGAACTAATTTTTGAAATACTGAAAGTGTATCTCATATTATAAATGACCATATGTTCATTAAATAACTGAAGAAGGAAAATCTGTGAAAGGTTTGTCCAGACATTCTTTTTTTTCTTTTTTTTTTAAAGAGCGGTTGATTTTTTTCCATATGATTTTCAGGTAAGAAGCTATTTTTATCTCTTGAGACAGTTCATTGTTGTCAAAAGCTGCAGAAAAAGGAAAGAGCAAAGTTATCTTCCACCCTTAAGTACAAAATATAAAAACATTTTGGATTTAATCAGACTATTGGTTGGTTGATGTAGCTTTTACTGTCTGGCAGAGATCTAAAGCATAGCTCCATGGCAAACTTAATTTAACTTCTTTCTTTTTCTTGAGTCCAAAGTGACGGTTGAATGCCTGAACGAAGAAGTGTGTTCATTATGCCTGCCAAATTGGAGATGAGTTATTCGATACCTATTATGTAATTCATCCTCATCTTATCTTAAAGAATGTACTGTTTCTGTAGCTCAGATTTTTTATTCAACCATAATATAGATGTGTACCAAAAATGATAAGCTTTATCTGAGGAGTGTACAATGAAAGTGTACTCATAAAGTAAGAGCAAGAGTAGTTGACAGTGAAAAAACTGAAATAGATACAGATTACTCTGCAGACACTATTGTAAATGTCAAGTAGATTTTGACAGCTGGTAGGTTGGAGACATAATTAAAAAAAAAAAWTCCATACATGTACAGACTGCCTTTTAGCATGAAGAATTGGCACATAGCAAAATAAGAGGTGAGTGGCATATGGGGGATTAAAGCAGCTGAGTTTTAGTGGAGACTGGAGGCAAATAAATAGACCTTTGAGACAGCTATAGTGGTAGTACCAGTGGTGTGTATTTGTTGATTCATGGCCTAGCAATCTACACTAATTAAAGAAGGGTTTGTCCCGTGCAGTTTGCATTCGCAGTCACAGCTGCCGTAAGTTAGAGAAGAAGGCGTCAAAGGAAAACTCTGGAGGAGGGGCAAAGATGCCCTGTTAACACACTGATCTGTGTGACAGAGCATTTTGATGGAAGGGAGAAATAAAGTCTTTGCATAGTCAGCTACTTTATTAGATGTTATAACGACTTTATTAGATGTTATAATAGAGTGGATTATTAAGACATTTAAGAGAGATCTACTTTTAAGCAAGAACTGGTATTTCTGTCACACATGATTTCTTGTATTTGCTTTGCATTTAGACATCTCCTAAAGTACTCTTAGAATATTAAATATTGAAGGTGGAATACTTGTGTCTTTGAAATTTTGCTTCCATATATGTTTATTTTTGGCTTCAGTTTAGATTACAAATCCAGCAGCACTTGACTGTAACCCTACAGAGAGATTAGTTTGCTAATGTAAACTATTTTAGGAACTGGGCTGTGCATTTATTTATGTATCTTKGTCTTCAGTCTCTTATTTTCATTCCTCTATACGCTTGTATTATAGTTGTACTTACCACTTCCATTTTTTTTCAGATAAGCTTTTTAAATTAATGTCCTACAGGCCTGGCAGTGTTGCCTGACATACTGCCTTCGCTCAAGCCTGTTGCTGAAGCRTGAGTAGTTCTGATAAATCACAAAGGACAGTTTGAATCTCTTAAAACTAAAATGGCTGCATTTTTGCTAGAAAAGGAACATTAATGCAAGAATCATGGCATATCATTAAGTTCTGAATTTCTTATATTCCTTATTATAATGAAGGTAGTATTCTGACAGTAGGCATTTCCTGCTGAAGTTTTAGGGAAAGTCATCTGCTTAATTGCAAGAAGACTAGATATACATCTGGACCTGGCCAGGGTAATAAAATCGCTTTTGGTAACTGTAGCTTTTCCAGCAGGTGAAAGGCTTTTCTTCATTTCAGCTTATCAAGTTTAGCAAATAGCTTAAAGATGAGAAACTGCTTGGGAGATTACAAGGCGGGAAAGTCCCTCCTTTCCCCAAGGTAGTCACTTGATGAGAAAATCAAAAAAGAGGGGCTGAGATCTACAAGTTTTAAAATATTGGAGAGTGTGGGAACCAGAAATACTCCGTTCATTTCACTAGTTATGGATTATTCATCTTGTATTTACTGATTTTGTTCCAACTGCAGAAATGTTTTATTAAATGTTGTGCACATTTTATATAAACTTTATTAAGTAGTAAAACACTATTTTAAAAGATCTCATTGTGTTTGATTTTTACATTTTAATTGAAGTCTAATTTCCATTTTAAAAAATGATGGTCTTGTATATAAGAACAGGTCATTCATTACTTTCTAGCTAAATAATGTGCAAAAATAGTAAGTTTAGGTTAGCTTACATTGTTTCTTAAGTATGTATGTATAATACAACTTAATGGCTAGCAAAATTGCAGTATCAAGTTAGTTTGAAGAGTGTACTTCATTATATATCAATCAGTATGCACCGAGAATTTATAAATAACTAAAATGTCAGTATGGTGACTGGTTGTACAACACCCAGCGTATTTTTGGCAAAACTGGATTTCAGCTAAATATATCAGAAAGTGTAATACCAAGAACGCTTTACGTAAAAATTATGTTTTCCATTTGAAATCCTATCTGTTCTGCATTACTCAGAGGTATTAATTTTACGCTGTGCATGGATTAAAGTTGAATTACTGTGTTTTATAAATACTAGTTCATTAAACATAAGAAATTTAAGAGGCTGCCCAGAATAGAGCAGTAAAAAGGCTATACAGAGTCTTCCACTTCTAGGTCAGTGGCTTGACTAGGTGTCGTTATCACTGTTTATTTATTTAGCACCTGAAATTGCTACTGTTGGACTTGCAAGCCATTTCTTGCCAAGGCCTATTAGGAAGTTTTAAGTGTTTCTCAATTCAGTTCCTACCAGAACGGAAAAGCAGGTGAAGAGGTACGGCAACTGCAGTGTCTCCTACTCTCTGTATGGATCTGACTGCAAGTATCATGGCAGGGCAGCACAGGGAAAATTTGCATTACTTCCTTTGAGTCTTCCATTCCTTGGGAGCTTGAGTCTGCCATCTCTCTTAATACTCTACTGATTAATTGTAGTATGAGAAAAGAAAGAAAAAATACATATCTTGTGGGCTGTGGGAGATTCTAGAAATTTTCCTCAAATTATGGGAAAAATGAGTCTTCCTAACTCTTCTGCGCTGAGCAGAATTCAAGATCATATTTATTAAATGTGTTCTTTTTATCTTTTCCTAGTGCAGTCACACAGTGAAAGTTTCATTTAACCTAGTATTTTAAACCAGAGTATTTTAAAAATGTTTGTGTCGAGAGTATTTTTTTTTTTTTTTTTTTTTTTTTTTGAGCCCTGGAACATGTGAAGAATAGGAAGTTAGGAAAGAGTGGACTGAGAAGTGACTGTTGGTTGTTGGTTGCCATCATATTATAACACAAGGCTAAATCCTGGAG
Organism: Rhea americana; assembly: GCF_003343005.1. Taxonomy (NCBI): domain Eukaryota; kingdom Metazoa; phylum Chordata; class Aves; order Rheiformes; family Rheidae; genus Rhea; species Rhea americana. The sequence goes on along the minus strand of NW_028186867.1, from coordinate 2,244,070 downwards.
GTCAGTTTGAATTCTGCTGTGCATCTGTGCATGTATTGCATGTTTATGAATGTGTAGTGCACATGTGGTAAGAAGTGTTGTACAAGGCAAAAAAAAAAAATTAGTCTTCAACTCTAAAGAGCTTTTTCCCTCTTACCTTATCCATTCTGCCTTGTGCAACAGTTGCCTAAGACTAATTCCCTTTTATGTGATATTGATTAACATCCAYGCTGAGTCTAGGACTGTCAGAAGGACTAAAAGGTATTTAATTATTCAACTAGAATAAAGTAGAAGACAGTGTAGCGGCAGCTGTAAAATAAGAAACTGAAATCTAGTCATTTTAACTCCAAAATACAAGAATTGTTCAGTAATAATGTAGCAATTCTGTCCCCTTGTGTGAAGGAATTTTATGGAAGTCTAAGGACTCAATATTTGGAGAATRTGAGTGAGTAATGGGCTTGCCCTCAAGATCACTGCATACTTTGGGTATGTTCTTGGGCACAAAGCCAAGTGATTACCATCACAAAAAAGAAGCGCAATTTAGCAGAGATGCAATGTGCCTGAAGTCAGATTTTCAAAAAGGAAGAAAGTCACAAAAGCATTCCTATGGTTAATTTTCAGATAGGTCCATCGCTTCTGCGGATTATGCTTTTGCTCACATACGTGAAAATTTGAACATTTGGTTAATAAATGTTTGTGAAAATCTCCAGTCCTCATACATAACTTTTATGTGCAGATTTGTTGTAGAAATATTCACATTTACATGGTTTTTGATTTGGGTCCTACTTGCAGGTTCAGAAGGAGCTGAATGCTAGAATCTCTTTGATAACTTCGAACATCGAATAAAGCACGAAGGACAGGGTTATGTTCAGCTAATAGCATTTAGATAGCTAAAATCATGGCCAGGTATTTTGCCCCACAAGATTCCCAATATACCTGTTACAGTTCTGCAGAAGATGGATTTCCCCCTCCCCMCCACCACCAAGGTCATAACTTGCAAGTACTTTGCATTTGTGTTCTGCTGGTGTGGAACCCTGGTGTGTACGTATACTGGTGTGTTTTGATACTGGCACCATGAGGAAGTCCTGGAGCTGCAGACCGGTGGGACCTGGGGGAGCACCGCTGTGTCCTGGTTTTGTTCATACGCTCTTCATTAGATTTCCACTTTTGGTTATGGTCAAAGAAGAGATACTGGCTAAAGTGGATGTTTGACTTGATGTAAGAAATCTGTTTTTATGGTCTTTCAATTTTAAACTTAAAATAAGTATAGTTTACTGTACAGAATTGAGTTTTATGGAAAATATTTATATTACAACATTCAAAATTCTTGAAAAGAATATCTATTATAAATATTAGAGCATGAGTACACTTTTTATGAGTACACTTTTTTACAAGACTGCAAATTGCATTTTATCTTGACTAAGCAGTAAGAAGCCTCTTTTTTAGAATGCACTTTGTGAAATCAGAGAATAAAAATSGTGTTTGGTACTTGGAGGATTTTTTTGCTAGCATGTTTTGGTTCCTCATTAGAAGAAGAGGCAGCCCACTCCAGAGCTGTAGTATTTCTGTCCTCGACATTGAAGAGCTTGGATGTGATGCCATTCATTTCGGAAGGAAGATAGAAAACACCAGTCCACTGATGTTTATCCAGCTAAAGGGTTTGGAGGCTGTTTTGTTTAGTTTACGTATGCTCATACTCAGTCTTGAACAGTGGATGTCTTTTTCGTTTTCTTGTTTTGAGGTGGGGTGAGATGGTTGGAGAAACAACAGGAAGAGAAACCAGTAGCTAGTTCTTGGTTTTTGATCTTTTTTTAGCTAGATTTTTTTTATATATATGCAACTCTTCCTGTTTTATGCAGCCTTTATAGTATCTATGAAATCCTAATGTACATATGCTTGGGCTGGGAGGGAGAGTTCAGGAAGAAAACAGAAAAGACACTTTGTGGGTTTCCCATGAAAACCTGTTGAAAACGTTGTGATACCTTGTTGAAGTAAAACTAGACCGTAGCAGTTTGTTCTGTGAATTATTAAACCAAGTGGGCTCCCTCCTGCTGTGGTATGTGGTGTAGCCTTTCTAAGTAATGATTATCTTGTAAGAGGCTGAGATATATTTTAGTCATCCCTTTTTACAGATTAAGACTCGGCAGAATAAAGAGGATAGAATGAATAGATACTGCTTTTTCTCATAAAATAGTTTACCGCCTAGTYTCTCCGCCTAATGAGTAGATCCTTACATCCTTTATTCTCCGTCAGATTAATTTTTCTGTTAAGGGTTTAGCTTGAGGTTTTAGGAATGTGTATGGAAGGCAGCTTTCTGTGCCAGGGTTATACAAGTCATAATACTCCACTGGAGATTTTGTACTGCCTGTGAAAGCTAATGACCATACAAATCTGAGATAAATATGTAGAACTTGTATTATACGTGCTTTTTCGTCTTGTGTGTATGATCTTCTACATCAGAGAAATCTAAATCTATTATTTATATATATATATATACACACACACATATTTGTACACACATACACACACGCACACACATGGAGTTAAATGCAAAGCTCGCCACACACTACTTTGTGCAAGTTCACACAGGTTGGATCACTTGGAGCAGTGGCTGTTCCTGTAAACTATGTTTGCCTTACCTGTCCCACGGTTCCTCGTGGACACAGGAAACGATGGTTCGTTCTTTATGTCGGGAGACTCTGCAGTTGGATTAGGCAGGAGAGTTGGAAAGCATAGCAGGAGAGTGAGTTTATGGAAAACTTCAAATGTTAGTATGCTGAATGCAAATTAAAGCCAACTTGTCACTGCTTATATAAGAGGTGAACTTTACTGTGACTGGAGAATAGGTCATGAACCTAAATAATGTCCTTGTTTTACTCATTAAACTTGCAGCATCGAAAGAAACAAAATGTCCCAGTAGCAAAGCTCACTGTCTATGCTCATTCTTTTCAGAATTAGATGAGTTATTGCTGTTAGAAAAAAATAAATCATTTTAAATTAATTCTTTGCTTGCTGCTTCCRCAAGTAGGCATTAATTAATCGTTACGTGATCAGGATTGCAAAAATGTGATAGATCCAGTTAATAGTACAGGTCAGTTGCTAAATCTCTGGAATGACTGATATACTGTCCTATCCGTTAATACTTATCCATATCTATGCACACAGTTTTTTAAACTGATACTGGATCTCCAATCTGTGGGTAGTTACATCATTTCACAAGCAATGTTTGATCCTAGAGCAATGTATATAAACCTCTCTATTTAATTTGTATTGTAAACCACTGTCAGAGATATGGTTAAAAGAGTTTTTTAACAGTGTCATTATTATGTCAGTAATGTTCACGATATGCACAGAACTGCTTTCTTCTGCATATGAATTCCATATCGTGGTAGAAGTGAGTCTCTCAAAGCTGTTCTTTTCAGTTTGATTACTATTKCATTTATTGAATGGTTAAAGTTACTCAGCCTTAGGCCTTGAGCCTTTGTAGCATGCCTCAGGTGGTAAGTAAATTGCCTACAAGTRCACTGCTTGTCATGTCTTACTGCTTAATTTATTATTTGGAATAAGCACAGTCTCCTAATAGGCAGGCACATCATGCAGCAAATAAGCATTAAACAGGGACAAAATAYCAGCCTTGTAAAGCCATTCTCAAAGTTGAGTCACTTATCTTTCATAGAAAGTAATAAATACCAAAATTAATGGCATGCTTCTGCTTTGAAGAATTTGCAGAATGTTTGCATATTGCAGCAGACTGCTTATGAATTACCCCTTTGCTAGCCCAGTGGCGGGTGTCTGTTGTCGTCGGATGATAATATTTGGTCCCCGTTTTCCTGGGAAGGAAGAAGTGAAGTGCAGTGGTAGAGAGATGGCTGTGTCAGAAAAATCACCAGTGAATTACAGTATATTCATCACCTTTAATGGTAATGACAGTTTAGAGTGCATTTTTAGAGTCATGGAGTCAATACAATACAAATTTTTTGATGGTTTATTTTTAACRTGTTATTTCTGAAAAGTCACACCAGTGCCTCTTTTGGAACCAAGATATTTTTTCCATCTAAAAACACACTTCGTTATGTAATTTTGGGTAGCAGAGCATCTCAAGAAAAAATAAAGGAGAAACAAGATCATTTGACCTTTGCTGAACAAGTTTTGTTTTTCCAGAGCTTATATTACAATGCACACAACATAGAAATCACTCAGAGATCAACCATGGCTTATGTAGTTAAAAAAAATGATAGTACTATTACTTTATGATAGATACCTTCACACATTACTCTTCTTGTTTTGTATTACATTACAATATATCTTACTGTTCTTTGGGATATGACTCTAGATTGTAGAATGAGCTATCATTCCTGATGGCACAAAATTATTTAGTATCCACAGATCGTTCATGAGATAGTATGCTATTATACCTTGCTACATACAATAAAACTGAAACATATTTGTAAGTCTGCATCTATGGTAATTGTTGTGGATGATTGATTTAAGCTTACTGCAGCAGTTTTTTTTTTTTCCCTATATATTTTATTTATTAATGCTTTATGGTCAGAATRGCAAAACATAGTGCTTGGTTCCCCAGCCTGGACTATTAAATAAGACACTACTGAGAACCTTGGGACCTAACAGAGAGTCTGTTTAGATATAGTAATGGAATGGAACATGCCACTACTTACATTTCTGAACATAGCATACGTTTTGGTAGTCCTTGTATCATAGCATGAAATTTTAGATGAGTTTTTATCTTCTAAAATGTAGATCAGAAGGACCTGAGCCCAAAAGAGTATATGGAACAATTTCCGGTCTTAAAATGTGGCAAATATAATAGTATGCTTTATTTCCTCCGTTTGGAACRTTTGTTCACAAGGCTATTCTTCTTTTCTTTTGCACAGAGAGCATATTCATGTTAGCCTGTTTAACAATAAACGGAAAGAATTGGTCACTTGCAGTCATTTTTGCTTGGGTTTTGCAGTATATTTCAAGGAAAGTGATTCTATGCACGTGGAACAGTGGCTTTCATATGTAGTATTTTCCCATATTGTGGCCATTAGCAACCACAGATAAATTTATTCATACCACTTAAAAAATATGGGAAGCCATACAGAGTATTAATAAAGTGAAACATTAATTTTTAAGCTTTAAAGGGAGGCTCTAAAAAGAAATTGATTAATCAATGTGTTATACTGTTCACAGTAGAAGGTAGTGGATTAGTATCAGTGTTGGAAAGCAGTAGTCTCCTTAAGTCTGTTCTGGCTCAGTAGCAGGTTTGATGTATGTTAATCTCTTTAGGATTCCTCAGGCTTATACTCATCTTGTCCCTGACTTGGTTCATGTGCATGCACATCCACACTCTACACATACGTACACATGAAATCCTAACCTGGATTTGCTAAGAGCTTTTRTTAGTTCACTCATCTATGACAAGAAGATGATACCTGCTTTAACTACACAGTAAGGAGAAAAGATGTTGAGATGTTTCTCCAGACCTTCCCACAGTTTTTTCTTCCTACACAGAGGGAGAAAGTAGTTTCCCRCAGTTTGATGTGAAAGGGCTGTGGAGAGATTTTGTGTATTACAGTGCAAAGAACCATAGTTTGTGCTTATCAGAAATCCGGGTGCTGCAGCCAGGTGGGCCCAGGCACATACGGCTTTGCAGCACAGTTTCTGACACTCAAGCTACTTGATCAGCCAGGTAAATCCTGAATCTTCTTGGCATGGAAGACTTATAATTTAATCATTTTAATATTTTCTTTCTTTTTTCTTACTAGTTCTCTGTGGAAAAAATATGATGTAGGGAAAATGGCAACATAGGAATTAGTAATTCTTTATGTACATTAGAGTCAGCGGTATATGGAAACAGAAGCCTTACAAGAACTGCATTAGAAAAAGACATATTGCCTGTGAGCATAGTGTTTAGGTCTCCAAAACAGGTTAACATAATATGTGCCATTAAACATTTTTAAAGAAATAAAGGATGTGTATAATATAAATATTGTGGCATCTTAGTCAAAATTAGAATTTGCAGAGTATAGTAAGGGAGGCCTGTGGATTCTGGGAGATTGCTTCCATTTGCTGTTATTTTCATTTTTTTCATGCACTGATTTTTATACAATGAATGAAAAATGAGTTCTCTAGAATAATCCAGCTTTTCATTTTATTTTGCTGCTGTGTCTAAGCGATGAATTTGATAATTCCTTAAATGGGAAATTTGCCAGCTGAGAGAAACCTAGAGGGCAACAAATGGACAGTAATGACAGAATGTCTTGAATGCTGAGAATGTTGTTTTGATTCCAGTCTGTTTAAAAATATATTTGTCTAGTGGAAGGTAATGTTATACAGAAAGATAACACAAGAGATTTCCTAGGTATTATGGGAGCACGTATGTGTACACACACACACACACACACACACACACACACACACCAGTATTTGTGTTTTTTTCTGTAAACCTAGTCAAAATAAATTAAACGGCTAAATTGTTCATTAAAAAAAATAGAGACAGGACACAGAGCACTGAAATCAAAGCAGTTCTGCCTTAGGGCTGCAGAGATTTCCTTATCTTATCCTGCTGTGTCTAGGTATTGCAAAACATATGGCTCACCTTTAGGGGGAGTCTCCAACCAGTGGGAGATGTTACATGCCGCATGTGCTGCAATAACTGGAGGTGCAATAACAAGGTGAACTGAGGACACCAAAATGGCTGTATTTCAAACTCATTGCTGGTTTACTGTGAGTTTTCTTTTTTTTAATATAGGTACAATATCGATGTGCTTTGACTTTTATCAAAGTTTAAGTTGTGGTACTGGTAGGGAGGTAATAGTTTTGAAGAAGCTTGGAAGGATGAATCAGGGATGCTGGATTTCAGGCATGAGGAGGGAGAAAGCCAAGAAACATAAGCAGAAGGACAGCTTTCGGTGCTTCCCTCCCACTAGTCTGGCTGCAGCTGAATTGGCAAACTGTCCCCCACAGTTCCTTCCTGCACCCCTGAGATTTAATCGATCATGTAGGCACTCCCCARCCTGGTTTGTTCACTATAGTCTAGGTTAGTATAAACCCCTTTTAACTCCAACTCAACAAACTCTGTTATTCAGAACYGTTCTGACATAAGCAGTTATTCCACAGATATGGAGGGGCAGCGATGTTCAGCAGCGATGTAAGGGAAGAGCGATTACGATAAGGAAGAGAGTAAGTTTACAGCAGTGAGGCTGCAGTCAGAACAAGAGCACAGCTGCAGCCTGAAATTACAAACTGTAGAGGATAAAATGGGGAATTTGGCTGCTAGGCTTTTTGCTACCTTGATGATAAAATTTAAATTTTGATGCCTGTCCTCCAAAATTTCTAAGCGGAGTCTCTTGGCCTTCATGTCACTCAGTTAAGAATTGTTCATGTAGCTCAGCAGAATGGAGAAGTCAGAGACTTAGTCTTCTCTGATGCCTTATAAGTTGAGAAGTAAAGCTGTACGAAAGCAGATTTTTCCTAAATAATTTTGAAGGCTAGAGCAAAAGTGACTGTAACAACTTGTACGTCCCTAAAACACTTAATTGCAAAGCAAAACGAAATCTGTAAACTGAGATAAGAACAGGCTCTTAATGATCCTTTTTGGTTGCTGATATCCACATCCAGTGATCTGTGATGCTGATGTTCAACTCCAGGTCCTTCTCCTGTTAATGTAATACAAAGAAACTACTCATTTATAATGAAGACTGAAAATTCATACAACCTAGCTTTAGACATCAGCATCCGTATACATATACTGAAATTGGAATCAAAGTTAAATGGTATGAATATTCCTGACATGTTCCATCATGAAATTGAAAGGTTCTGTTTAATTTAATACAGCACAGTAAAAATAGGTATGTTCCTATGTAAATAGTTGCTCTCGCTTTTCATACTTTCCTCAATTTTTAGAGAGTTTAATTCTGAAGATTAAAAGACTGATGCAGTTGCTTCCATTTTGTTTTGAAGTCACCAGTAATCACACTTCTCAGACCCTGCGAAAAGTAACATTTTAGTGCTAACTAAAAGTAGCATCCAATACTGACTGCACAAAATTAGTCTTGAAAAYATACTGCTATCAAATTTACAGGAAGGTGCAGTGTTAGTGTTAGTACAGTACATGTAGGTAAGAATTTAAGCAGTCCACATTGTAATTCAGATTATTGTCCTGATCTATATGGCTTTCAAACATACTTCAATTTCTTACTTTCATAATTGAAAAACAGACATAATACTTATCTAATTGTACATCAAATTTATATAATAAATTCTTCTAGTTCTGTTCAGTATTAAATACTGCAATGCATTTCTAGGTGCTGGGACTGATAACAACCCTTTCCATTCTTAAGCTCCTTTGTCCTAGCAATTTTTAAAGAAATGCTTTTTAGAGAAAACAGAACAGAATCAGGTCCTTGAGCTCTCTTGCTGGAGCAGCAGGGCCAACAAGGCTTTGGGAAAAARRAAAACAATTTAACTTTGTAGTTTCCCACATTCTCCTTCCTCAACATGTTTAATCAATTGAAATTTCAAGCTTTTGGTATGTGTATTTTTAATTAAATTCCAGTGCTTACATTAAGATTTTTCATTATGACTCCAGAACATACTTCACAAATTTAGCTATGTCTGAATATAGCATGAGACATTATAAAACATGTATTGGTTAAATTATTTAGATAACCAGTTACTAATATTAGGATCTCGACTAGTCTTTATGTGTGCCCTTTCACTGAAGTACAGACTGGAGAATCATTAAAAATATATGAGCTTTATTAGCCAAAATATCTCGTATTTTCTCTCTTTTCTCTTTTTCCATCTCTGAAAATACATGGAAAAACTAAAAGAAAACAAAGATGATTGGGTCATACTGTTCATGGTATCAAATTGCATTAATATAAAGAACAACACAGATATTAAGAGATGATACTTTGGTCAAATTTATTAGAAGGATTTATCTCAATCTCACTATACAAATAAACTTTTCTCATTTATATTAGTCAAGAGAGGTGAATCTGGTTTCAGTGTAGAGCTATACACCCCTATTTACTCCTGTTAGGCCTATCTAGTAGCAGGATATGAAACAGCTAATATCAAGCACCAGTTTAATCAGATTAACAAATCAACTGGACTGAAACCTAGAGAAGTTAGTTACTATGGACTGTGCAGATGCTAATTTTGAAAATATTCTGTTTTTTTCAGGAACTTCACTTGTATTAAAGACTTTTACAATCTTTTATGCAAAAGTTCAAATTCAGGGAAATATTTGGGTTACTAGCCAACTCAAAGGATTGAGTTTTTTGGACCAAGAAGCTGCCAGACCAGTTCTCTTTACCACAAAGTCTATGTGATATGTAGGGTTTCTTTTGTCTTTGTATTTCAAAATACACAGCTTTTTTATGGCTGTATTTACTGCAGATAAACTCATGTTCCTGCTCTTTACTTAATGTAGTGTACTTTGCTTGCCAGTATTCTCAGGTGAATTTTTTTGATATCTATGCAATATAACCTGTTAGATTACACCATGCATTTTAATTGAAGGAAGGGTTATAAATCGCATAGTTTGAGAGTTTGTGAGCATCATCTAAGTTAATATAAATAATTCTTACTACTATAGCTCTGGAAATAATTTAAGTAAAGCGAGAAGATAAAATTGAGAGCAATTTGTAGTATGACAAAAAGTTCCTGCATCTTTAGACTCAGTTCTTCAGCTTTGTTATAGTTTAACCAGCATAAAGTCTGTATGATCAGAAAGAGTATCTCCTGTTTGATACTTTTAAGATCTGTCTGAATTTAATATGCAAGTTTGTGCTATTACTTTTCTTATTAAGCTCTTTTTTTTATGGAAGCAGTACAACAGGCATATATGATTTTAAGACACAACTGTAAGATTGTAGGGTAGTTTAGGCAGGAGGGGACCTCAGGAGGCCCCTAGCTCATCCTGCTGCCCAAAGTGGGGCCAGCTCTGGGTCTGGCCTGGCTGCTCAGGGCTGCGTCCAGTCGGCTCTTGTAAACCTCCAGCAACGGAGATGGCACAAAAATTCTAATGCTCAAGATAGTTACTGAAAATAGAAGTTAAGTTTTCAAACAAAGAAGGCCTGTTTGTAGATCGGTGTATTAGGCTATTTCTGACGTGCTTTCTAGAGCAGCTATTTATTGGCACTTACAAATAGTGTTTACATTTTTGTAGTCTGTAACTTCTTACCATGGCCTTCCAAGCATACACTAACTACTGTGTATTTGAAGTATGACTCCAGCTGTAAGTTTTATTGTTAAATGATTCCTTTTGTCTCCTCAAACTTTTATTTTCTTCTTCTATTAAAAAAAAAAAAAAAAAAAGGAATTTAGTGCAAGTCTTTTTATATAAAGCAGCTATGTATTTGCCCCTGGCTTAAAATAAAAGGAAGAGCCTGTTTATGTAGTAATTTTGGAAACACTTTAAAGAGATTGTATCTACTTCAAAAAATAAAGATTCATTTCAAATCAGAAGTAGCACCAAGGAAATTCAACTTCACTGATAATAAAGCAAGCCTCTTAAATTCCCCGCGTGGCAAACAGTGTCTTCCCTTACCTAAGTTGATGACCAGGATCTGTTTTATTAAAAATGACTGAAAGAAGAATTCTCAACATTTTATATGTCAAAATGGTTTTTAGATTACATCTGTTGTTTATTCTGTTTAGTGCCACTGACTTTTTAAGGTGTCTTTGAAAACGTGTGTGTAAAATAATGTATTTCATGTGAACGTATGGCTGACAAGTACTGGGGTTGTATGGCTTGGGGCAGACTTTGCTCAGGTCTGCTCTTTGTAGAGGTAGAAAATATACTAACGAGAGGAAACGAAGCTCAGAAGAAAGGGGTTGGCTTCGAATGATAGGGAAGTTGGCTGGCTAATGCAAAAGTCACTATCTCTGGAATTAGTTTTCCAGTTTCAAGCCGGAGGGAAGGAGTGGGAGGAAAGCGCACGTGAAATTGAGATTTCTGCTGCTAGGTTCACACAAAGAAATCTCCGACTCTCCAGCAGCTTAGTATTTAATAACCTGCTAGGTATTTTACCAGACAGTGTAAACACCTGTGATTGTATTTTCAAAAATGAAGTCTGGTAATGTCCCAATAGCTGCTATTCATTAGCCACCTTCTCAGATTGCTGGTTGGTCTGTGATTCTGGGAAATGCTGGCTGTCTCTCATCTTTCTGATTCTTGCTTTACAGCTAAATCAGTTTGGTTTTGATTCCTGAATAACTGTATTTCAATCATGAGTTCCACTGTTAAATATTTAAGTAGTCGTTCTTTGGAAATGAATTCATACCAATGTCCGTCTTTCTAGGTAAGGAGATGAGACAGTGTGTAGATAGATAGAACAAGACAGACTGGGAAGATGCGTAAACCTGGACTTTTTACCATGTTTCAGTGTGTTGTTTCAGAGTGAAGTGGTGTTTTTTGCATATTCTTAGMAAGTTAACATTTCCTGAGGAATTCAGATGACAAGTGACCTGGATTATGTAAAATTTCTTTCTAGTTTTTGTGCACTTTTTATGGACTTCTGTGCACTTATCCTAATGCTTAGCTCTGAGTTTAGAATCCATGTTATCCCTTGGTGAATGGAACAAAATCTAAAACATGGACAGGCTTTTTTTCTCTCTCTCCCTATTGTGCTAGATGGAAATTTTCTTCTATAAACTTTTTCTTTTAAAAAGATTTTCCTTGTGCAAATAAAAGCAAAAATAGAGCATGGGTTAACTTTAACTTGTGGTGTTACTTTTAAGAGAATTCATAAGTGGTAACCATCGGCTSACAAGCAGTTTGCTCAGGCTCCTATGGAAATGGTAAAATAAGTTATTTCTTATTAAAGATCAACATTTTCTATGTCCCTGGTGAGAACATCTAGGGGAAGTAACCAAATAAAACAGTGTTCACACTWTAGCTGATTCCTGATCATTCCAAGCCAGAATATGGATTATTGACTGCAGTGCAATAGGCCTAAGAGGAGGGAACCTTTTCAACCCCACTTTTCTGTATCTTCTTACTAGCCATTACCATTTTTATCCCATATTATTTGCTGTCCCGCACTTTGATATCAAAGAGGCTTAAGCATACAATATTATAGAGAACTTTTCTTCTGTTATTTAAAGGAATAATAACATTTTATGCAAATTTGGCATTTTTACAGTGTCTTCTTTTCAATAGTGAGACACATTTGGGAAGACACCTGCAGTTGCAGTGACTTCAGCCCCTGCAGAGGTCTACTTGTTGGAATCTGTCCAGAAACAAAAGCCACAGGGAGAAAATGAAAGAATAGCTTACATTACATTATGGGAAAACKTTGCCCAAGAAATAAAGTTGTGAACATTTATTTGTACCTTCATGAGAATTCTTTAGCAGCTTGCAAAATGCGTAGTACTGTGGCAGTTTGCTGTTCAATTCATATGCATTTACATATATGCATAGCCCAAGCTTTTTGAGTTTTTTTAAATTTCTTTTGTCACCTGTTATTCATAAGGGTATACAGGAAATGGATACTATGCAGAAATTTCTGCTTAAGAGCTAAGTCAGACCATCTGCAGGAGGGATATCCCTAAAGCTGTCCATTGGTCCAAACTTTCCAAAATGTTTGATTACCTGGAAAACTTCCAATAGTTCTTCCGGTGTTTGCACGTTTCCTTGTTATTTTTGGCATCATACAGTTCCTTAGTATGTACATCTCATATGCATTTTCTGCCTGATAGCTCCAGCATTACACTTAGTGTGCTAATCAAACAAATAACATTGTTCAATACTGTGAAGAGATGTGCGTGTTTTTTGTTTGTTCTTCTCCCCGCTCTAAATGTAGATTTTCTTTTGCAAAAATACACTGGATGAGTAATGAGCCCAAATTTTGTCTTGTGAAATATTAGTAGAATGGGTCCGTAGTACCAGTGATTCAGTCATCTGTCAGCCTGATAAATGGATTAGTGTAAGAGGTGTTCCAATGGGGAAATGCAGCCCATAGGGCTTCCAGCTAATTATATTTAAGTTGTTTAGTACTGCTGGGAAGCAGCATCCAGGCAATTACCGAAAGCTTTGATGCAGTGTGCACCATTAGAGTGTGTGTTCAGAAACTCATTACCCTTTTGGGCTTGTGTTGGATGGATCCTAGGAAGCTGACATGAAACAGAGAGCAGGAATCAATACCTAAAAAGACATTTTAGTTAGCTTCTGATCCATTTCCTGATTCAGCAGCTTCCAGCCTATGATGTTGAGTACAATTGCTGTAATATAAGGGGAAAATGCAACTTGTAGGTGCTAATGATCATATATATATATGATACATGTGTATATGTGTGTATATGTATACGCATACATGCACATCTGGTTGCAGCGGTACCAGACCAAAGTTATAAAGGCCTTTTGGGGACGAGCCGTTCCCAGGTACCCACTTGGTGGGAGCGTCCAAGGTGCACCTCCCTTACCTGTTTTTGATGAATTTGAATTGATTGCAGTCATTTCTCTCCAAGCCTGGCCTTGCAATGCCTATTTATGCGTCTACAACATAAGATTATATTACTGCAATGTCCATCGTGTCCCACCTTCTAAATTTTTTGGAAACTACAGCTAGTCAAAAATGAAGCTGATGATACTGGCATCACACATTAAACCCTGTTTAAGAATAAACTGTACAAACTCCATCTTTGTTGTCAGCTGCAGTTCACGCTCCTGTTGCAGCTCTACGAAACTGCACGCTGTATTGAGCATATGTGGGAAACAGCAGCCCCCTTCACGTACTGCTCTTCAGTCGTGTGCATCTAAGGTGCGCGTGCTAAAAGTAATGCGGTATTTGCACAGCTGAAGGCCAAAGACTCAAAGCTCATTTCTTAGGTTGGAGTGGCACTACTCAGGGCAAAAGTTACCTGAATTAAACTATTTTTTAAAAAACATCTGTACTTTTAAATCAGTTAATGGTGATTGTTAGGACAGTATAGAGGGAACTACATTTCTTCTTCCCTTCTGTTTCTTCTATACTTTTGCCTGAGGGTAGGGCTAAATAGACAAAATAGAGGGATTACAGTTCAATGCTTCTGAAAGGGATAATTCTTTTTCACTTACCTGAAATATCACAGATTTCATGATTAGATGCTTTACCTCTTCTTTTGTTCCCCCCATCATAACAATCCTAGACATGTTTGTGCTTTTTCTCTTGTATTTCATAAAGTTAAGCAGAAATCTCATGCATTATTATCAAGAGACTTTTTTTTTTGTCTGGATTTGTTAATTAGAAAAATACCATTTGATATGCCTGCAGGTTAGTAAAATAAATTTTGTGCTGATTTGGTAGTGTATATCTCTCTGACCCCCCAAAAAAAAATTATAAAAAAATGGAAAATTATGGAATGCTGTTTTAAGCCACAACACACATGAATCTATGTTATGTGAAAAATGTTCTTACTATACCAAGCATTTTCAGTTTTATTACCTACTTTGGTTACTGTCAGACAACTGGCTTACCACAAATTAATTATTATTGCTGAAAGTACTGGCCTTTCAGATAATGGTAGATAACTCATGTATTTCCAGTCTCTGAAACTGTTATTTGTGATGGATAGAACAACTACTTCATTGAGCTACACAGCTGAAGGAGAAGACAACTAAAGCTGTTCAAGCATCTGTGCAGGCAAAGTGTTGACTGTAGTAAGTAATTTGGAGCACTGACTGTGTAACTTATTGGCTCCGAGTCTGGCTTTAAGATTGATTGTACTGAGTTACTGCTYTGGAGTAACTCATTAGTTTGGATGTTAATAGTCATTTAGCTGTTTGAGAGCCTGGTATAAAAGGAGTGTCAGAATAGCTTTATTTTGTTCCAAATTATCGTGCTTTTTAAATTCTTAATTTCATGATGTCTAGTAACTTTGAGAGAGAGAAGATGAAACATGAAAAGAATTTTTGCTTATAATGTAGGTTGCAAGTGTAAGTTTTGTATTCGCTAGAGACATATCCTTCAAAATGTCATCTCAAGTCTTAAACATTTTGCAAGCAAAGAACAGGGTGCTGAGAGATCCAAGTTGCTTTGTTGAAATTAAAACCTAACTCCGTGAGGTTTACCTGAAAGAGTGAAGTATTCTGAGGAGAGTCTTTCAAGTCGAAAATACATATTTTAAGATTTTCTTGGAAGACAGTGGTTATTTGTGAGGTGGTGGTGTTACTTTGTCTCTGATTTCATCATGGGAAACCTTTCTGCACTAGTACTATAATGAATATGTACTTCAAATTTGACTCTGTGATTTCTGGCTGACTCATGACTATTTTGCTTTGCCTCCTTTATTGAAGATGAGCATTCTTGAGTGCTAGATTTAAAACAGAAAGCATTTCTAGATTCCTTTAAAAGTATGCTGTGAAGGAATAGATTGATAAGTACCTAGAGCGGAAAACCTTTATCATAGCAAGCCATTAAAAAGTATTTATTTACCCTTTAATACTTTAGAGCAAGTGGATTAATATGCAGGCTTTGTGTGGGTGTTTTGAACAGAGATTAAAATCTCAATGCATACCTATTCTGTTAAAATGTGCTAGAGCAACCTTGCACTTGGTGTTGAAAGTGGTGGTCCTGCTTTCGGTTCCACTTGCCTGCAGTGTTATCCATAATCCTTGTACAGACTAATTGCTGGTCTTGTCCCAGAGGTAGCCACATTTATATTATACCAGTGTGATAATATTTATGTATAATATTAATGTATAAAAGAAACAAAAAGCCCAGCTCATCAGTAGAAGTTTTGCAAATATTGGAATGTTTCCTTCACTGGTTGGTACACTTTTGCTTAAGTACACAATTGCCTTGTGTATATTTTAAGCAGCTTTAGAAAAGATACTTGGTTTATATTTTGCAGAAGGGTGGCATAATTATTGATGGCCTACTGGAATGTGCCATATATTCCTGTTTTCCTGCRAGTATAATCCCCCAGGGATTGTTTGAAAATACTAAAGCTTTTTATCGAATTGAAAGAGAGCAACATATTCATCTTGTGCACTCCATATCCTGCACTTCTTTCCTAGAGATTGATAGTGAAATCTCTCAAAAATGCTTCTGTAGTTTTGTATCTATTGAAAATGGCCTATTTTTCATTTAAGTCCTCATGTGACTTCAAAATCCAGAAAGGAAGGGGGATAATAAATTAGTCACCCAGTTAATGTTTTTGATTATGAAAAAATGTTGGAGAATTGTCCYGAAAGACAATACTAATGTCACTGTTTGGGTTTCTTTTCACCTATGTTTTTTTCATTAAAAAAAGAAAAAGGTATAGGTGAAATTATGCAAAAAGAGAATTTAAACATAAATCAGTTTTGAAAAATATTTAAGAATCTAAATCTAAGGAATTTAGTAAGATTTACAAAAACATCTTCTTAAATTATGTGTCTAGTTGCTCAGAGTTTATATCCAAGAGTAAAGCTACTAAACTGTTTAGGTGCTTTTGTAAATCCCTCTAGGCACAGCTGATAATTTTAAGTGCCTCCTATAAATCTGGCCCTCAGTTTCAGTTTCCTAAACTAGTGCAGGTCCCTCCAAAAGCAAATCTACGTATAAGGCAAAGATGCAGTAGATAAATACAATATTTCATCTATGGCTTACTAAAGGTAGCGCCAAATTCTCGTCTCCTCAAAGTGAGTGTCACTTTATTGGCTKGTGGGTCTAAAAGCCGCTGTGCCTTTTGGCCGATACTGAGCTTGCGTTCTGCCGGGCCCAGGGCGGTGAAGGTGGAGGTCTTGATTCACACTTCTGGCATCGGCAGGGGTTTTTGTACAGGCTCTGCGTTGTGTTGAGGTTAGCGTTTTCCATAGATTACCTTCRTGGAGTTGTGTCCTGTGGTGTATCTGAGAAAGAAGGTGATCGATGGACATATTTGCGCTGTTTGGCTGGTTTCTGTATTTTCAAAAGCAGTGCTACATCCAAAGTCAAACTGCAGGTACCAGATCTGCAGTTAGTGAAAACATATGAAAAATTGTAAGTATTTTTGGTTGATACTTGAACATGGCTAATTTCTCTGGCAGTTTAGCAGCCCAAGGCATAGCAACTGCACTAAAGATAGTTGAACTGACACTTCCACTACCTGTCTTTAAGTCTTTTAAACTTGCCAGCTATGGTGTTTTCAGAGTGCAGTTCAGTGGAACGTTTCAGCCATTTCTTTTCCTTATTTYCTTTTCTTCTCCCCTTCCCCCTTCTCTTAGGTGCCCGTGTTATTTTTGTGCCAGGAGTAAGATGTAGTWGTAGGCGAGACAGCTGGTGCGCAGGCAGGGAGGGCAGCAGTCGGGTGTTACTACTGTCCGTATTCCAGCAGCAGCAGATTTCAGCTAAGGTAGAGAGCTGCATTGCTTTAAGCACCCAAATACATAAGAAAAAAGCTTTTTTTTGGACCCAGAAAGCTTACTGCCTATGGAGATAAGGCCGGCAAGTGGTTAATAAAATGAAGAGCTATTACTCATTGCTCTATGCTTACGGAGCTGAGCACAGATTTAGAGAGCAGCGTTTGTACGGCCTCGCTTGAGCCTTCCTGCTGACGGCAGACTGGGGAGATCACCCGCTACCTCCCTCGCTTCGCTCCGTCAGCGGAGGGAAGCAACTGCCTGCCTGTGTTAGAAGCCAGCATATTATTCACAGGAGAATTTAGTCCACCTGTCTCTGGAAGGATCTTTGCAATTCTAACTCAACATGCAGCCTGAATGCATGAGTACTTTCTCACTATATGTATGYATGCATTTGTATACATATATATGCACATATATGTATACACGTGTGTGTGTATTTGTATATGTATGCGCGTATGCATCACAAAGTATTGCTAGAACCAGCAGCATAGCAGGCACATTGCTTATCACCATCCAGTGCTTTAATTGCAAAGCTAGACAGTAGTTTCAGATCCTAAGATATTTAATTTATGACCAGAAAGGGATGATTAGATCATCTAATCTCCCCTTCTTTGTATTACAGACTCTTTGCCCAGCTGTCTTTCTGTGAAATCTAATAACTTGTATTTGACTAAGAGGTAACTTCTGTTTTCACAAAAATTCATTTTCTAGGAAAGTGCCCCCAACCTTGATAACAAGAAATGAAGAACCCGTACAATCTCCTTTTGTTAATTGCTCTAATGGTTAATCATAGATGATGAAAAATATATGCTTAATTTCTCATTTGAATTTGGCATCAGCTTCCAGACATTGGTTTGTGTTATATATACCGTTCTTTGCTAGATTAATGAGCCAGTTGGTACTTGGTATTTCCTTTCCCTGAAAATTCTTATATGCTGTAATCAAGTCATCTGTCTTTTTTTTTGATAAGCTATACGAGTTGAACTCTCCAAATGTTTCCTATTAAAGTATTTTCTTCAGCCYGCTGATCACTTTTGCAGCTGTTTTCTGTGATATCTGGGGTTTTTCTCAATTTTTCTAAATTGTGGAGATTTTAATCCTACTGCAGAYAGTGTATAATATCAGTATTGCCAATGAAAGTCAAAAAAATGTAAGTTCAGAAAATATTGCTTTCCTTTTGTTTACTGCTTTMTGTTTCAAACCTTATATTGCCACTTATTGCTGTATGAAATTGGATTTTAAGAAATTAACTTTTCTTTGAGTAAAGCCTTATGGGTGAGGCCATATGATCACGCTATGTTAGCATAAAAAGTTCTTACAGCCAGCCAAGTGTATGCTTTTGCCCAATTGCAAGGAAAATCTATTTTACTTTTAAATATGACTGACACTCACAGGTAATAGAACTTAAAATAAATAATAATGWCTTTTAATCTCTAATTTATCTCTTATCCCTTGCTTTATTCTTGACTCAGATATTCACACACATGTGCGTACTCACGCATATACACACACCAGCAGTTTTTTGAGTARGAGACCAGTATAAAATTTTTACCGAAAAGTTGTCCAGCAAGGTAACCAAATCCAGTCTTAACCTTACGATTTGTAACCCTTCCAGCCTCTGTTGTCCGTGCTGCCCGTACTGATGCCTCCTGGTCCGCTCTGTAGCGGCGTTGGAAGATGAGTGGCCTCTAGCRATTCCATACCAATGATCTGGTATATCAGATTTGTAAACAAAACAAATGAAAATGTAGCCCAACTCRTTTATAAATATAATTAGGGTAGAAAGAACTAAATATGTAGCCAACCCARTATTTTAGTTTACAGTGCTACAATGTTTTTCTTTCCTGATTTTCTACAGTGTATGTTAAACTCAGTGAATCCTATAGAGGCCGTCAGTGCAGATCAGCCAGTTTTTTTCCTGATATTTCTCTCTAGAGAATCCCCAGAATGTTTTAGCTCGTGTTGCATCCCAAGAGTCAGAGTGTTGAATAGAGCTAATTTTAATACAATCATTTTCTTATACATTTTCTATAAGATTTGGAGAAGTTGCAACAGCAAAAATACTCTAATTCTCAGATATCTGAGAATCTGGATTTTCAGATTATTTGTATAGGRTTTTGTTTCCTGATATGTTATATTCTGCATAAACATTCATGTACCACAGGAAAATGGCAAGGAAAACAATTCCAAAATAAGATAGAGTGATGGCAACAGTCATCTCAGAATGTCATCTGAGAATTACATAGGTAAAGTATGWAGCTCCTAGATATATGGAGGTTCATACATTCAATAAAAAAACCTCAGTAGACAGAGTACTGACTTCTAGCTGACATATCATGAATACTATGTGATGCTTAAAAAGTCRTTTCTTGTCCCTTGTATAGTCATTTACCTCTGACTAGAAAGGGTATAACACTGTCTTGTATGAGTAGTTGTATTGGGTTAATGCTATATTTGGTGGATGCTAAATTTGTCTCAAAGTGATGTAAATGAGAGCATGTAATATTGCGGACTGAGAATTAGGATTTGGTTTATGAAAGCTATCTACTGATGATGTTTTTAAATATGTTATTTATTAAATTGATTATATTATAAAATGATCCCTGATATATAGTTTTAAAAGCTGTTAGACATTTGTGTGGAAGGATATAATTAATTTAAAAAGTCTCCAATGACTATSTCATTCCACTTTACAACATTTAATTATTCTATTATGTAGACAAATATTGAGCATAAGACTTAAGGCTTGAAATGCAGGACTAGAAAGCTGGCCAGATGTAGGTTGAAATATTCAGAGGAAATATGAAACAAGGATTTACTGATCATATTCAGTGGCAGGCATGCAAAAGTCTGCAAATAGGTTTATTATTGCAGAAGAATTCCAGTCTATCTTTCATGTGCAGTTTTCATAAAGATTTTCTTCCTGACCTTCCCCTCAAAACTTCAGGAAGGTAAATTCTTTGGCCTACTTATTTCTTTTTTGCACAGAAGTGATGCTAAATCTATTTCAGCTGCTTAGAAATTTTCTCAGGAAACTCTTCTGTGTACCCCGCCATTGTCAGGCAGCAAACAGGCCCGTCCGCACGGGACTCAGCTGCAGTTCCCTAGCCCGTGATCTAGACAGAGTTTTTGCTGATGTTACACTTGACCAGAGGTGCTGAAAAACGTTGAGCCAAGGTCAGGGTGTATTAGGATTCTTATAGGTTGTTGTTGAAGTACACCGCTTTGCAAAGTGCTTGCATGCTCTGAGTCGCTGAGGCTTGCTCTTTCCTCTCTAATTCTTTCTGTGCTAGATTTTGTGCATGTATGTGTGTGTGTGTGCGTGCGTGTGTGCACTAGTCTTTTTCCTTATGGTACTGCCAAATCTCTGAACTCGGGAGGCAGTAAGAAAACTCTCGATACACTGGAGAATGCCCCAAAAATTAGAAAAAAGAGGAGTCAAAYGCTCAGGTGTTGACTGAGTCGCTGTGTCTCTCATTGCAGCCCTCGCAGCTGGCGGATGTGGTGAGCTCCATGGTAACTCAAACCCCCAGACTCTGGACAGCCGCCTGCGAGGAGCAGCATTCAGCAGCTCGAGGGTCTCGCGACCAGGTAAGCCAAAGAATCTCCAAACATGACCTTACCTTGGGGACATGGTTTCCTATCCACCTGCCTTCCAGATTTTCTCCTGGTGAAGCCTCATGTCTAGCTTGAACTTAAGAAATTTATTCTTAAACTTGCTAATAAAATGCCTACTAGTGCTATCATTCAAGACAACAATAGTCCAACTCGCCCGAATAGAGACATTTGAGGAAATGCTTAAATTCATTGAAGGGTGTTTTTTTTAATGCTACAGATTCAAAAGTTGCAATGTAACAAAGCAGAGAAGAACTTTACAATTCTTTTAAGTGGTGAAATTTAGGAAATTGCTGTGGTAGGAATTAACCCCCAAATAGATCTCACAGTGGTAAGATCTCTGTTACACTGTCACTACATTTCTGTCAGTATTGTCCTTTCATTAACCTTAGGTTTAGGCTCTCTTACCCTCTTGCAATCATTTGTAGAGACTGTTTCTATGTTTATGTAACATTCATAGATACTCTGCTGACTTTTCAAATTTTGATGTGCTCTTTTCACACAAATGCCTTCTAAATCCCTTGCTATGCTAATTACAATGCATGGGATATTCTGGTTAACGTCTTAAGGAAACACAGAATCCTTCCCCTATTTCGGTGAATTGTAGAGAAAACAGTAAATCAAGACCTTTCCTGTCTTGGAAAAATGCAGGAGACTATACAGCTATATTCTCTATTCCAGTATCACTAGTGCTGTGAATGGAGACTGTATCTCTGTTTCTATACATTTATACTTCTAGGGGTTGTATTAACCCCTTTTTGCCCTAAGCTTTCACTGGCATTTGTGTTGAGTTGTTCTTGTGCCATCGTTCTTTCCCCCAAAATCCCTGGTTTCCACGTACCGTTCTGTGGTTATGACCTATATTCATTCTTTCTTGGTACATAAGTCCATTTGGCTGTAATAAAATGTGCCTGTCTTACAAAGCAATCCATATTGCTCTGAATAACACCCTGCCACCTTTATTAACCAAGCTGCTGATTTTATGTCATAAACAACTGATCTCACCAATGATTTATATTTCCTTTTGTATCAATGATGATACTTTACATAATATCGAGCTGGTACTGACAGATTTTATTGGGGTAACACAGAGCACGCTTCTTCAATTATTATTTCCTGTTGACAGCTACATTTTTGTATTTATCAGTTATCTCTATCTTAATTCATTTAACTTACATTTGATGATACTGATAATATATAGAGAAAATTTCTTAATCTGTGCAGTGTTGCTCTAAGCTAAATGCCTTTCAAAAGTCAGGGTG
Source organism: Rhea americana (assembly GCF_003343005.1). Classification (NCBI taxonomy): domain Eukaryota; kingdom Metazoa; phylum Chordata; class Aves; order Rheiformes; family Rheidae; genus Rhea; species Rhea americana. The sequence continues at coordinate 2,221,894 of NW_028186867.1, read as the reverse complement.
TTTCATCTGTGGAGTAACTTCTGTTGACCAAAATGTGTAACTTTATCAGATGATTAAATCAAACCTGTGTGTTTTACTGACCTAGTCTCCATAAAATACTGTTGACTGGCACCAGTTTTATTCGTATTATTTATCCTTTATCACTTTGGTCATTATTTTGCCTGAGATTAATAGTTGGCTTAGAGCTCTATAATTCAGATCATGCTGCTTACCATCTTCAAATATTGGCAGAAAATGTTAATAGTCTTACTAAATTTCTCTGGTGTTCCAAAATGTATTGAAAATTAACATCATTGAAATGATGCTCTCTCAAATCCTTTCAGGATGCTAAGGCACAAATTATCTGGGTGTGCTAACTTGAAGTTGTCTTTTAAAATTCATTTTGATTAATGGCCTCATCTGTATAAATTCTTTTTTCTACTGAAAGAGAATATTCTAAGTCATAATTTTTTGCACAGTTCTTTTTGCAGTTTTGCAGTTTTATAGTCTCCATATGCTGATGGATCTGGACCATAGTTTGTTTCTCTACCTTTAAAACATCAGAAGTTGGGGACCCTCAGCTTTTTCTTCTGTTTTGTTTAGTCCCTAATTTCCTATTTAAGTTAATTTCTAAGTATTCTTTTTATTATTATTTTTAAACATATAATGCATAATTTTATCTAATTGCTTCCTTCAACACAGATGTAGTGTGTGCTTTTAGCCACAGGTTTTGACTTTTTGGACTATTTTATAGTGAGTTTTCAACCCTGATGGTAGTGGGATAAGGGAGGGTCCTTTCACAGTTTCATCTATGTCCTTTATCCCAAATGCATGCATTTTCCTGTGTTTCCCTTGGACAACCAACTACCATGCTAGTGATTAACTAATCTTTGCATATTGAATATGCAGGTCCAGAATGCAGTTATCCTTTGAATTTGAAAAACTATTCTGTGAATAAAATTTAGAAGCAGCTGATGTTTTACTACTGCCTGCATGATATTTCTAGCTTACATCTCTCATATGGAAGTACTTCATAATTCTTTTCATGTTTTACAAACAGGTAGCAAAAGGGATAGATCACCTAATTCTCTGATATGCTTTGATGGTTTGCTATATTTCACATTAGCAACAGTATATTCTCCTGGAATTTGCTAGATAGCATATTATTTATCTGTGTTCAAGATCTTATGCCCCAGCTTATCAATAATTCTGAGAGATAATGGTGTATTTAATGTAGAGTATCATTGTCTGTTTCTTTTTACCTTACTGTATGTAACAACAGTAATTCCTGAGAAGTTACAAACACTGATTATAATGTTTTAATCATGGAGTTTGCCCCAACAGTTTTAAGCAATAGCAACTACATAAAATAMCTACTTCTATGGCCTTTATAGTCTCTCTTGCTTGTTTCCCAGGCCTCTAGTTCTCTCCACATTTGTTGCCATATGTAAGATTGAATTTGCATTACATCCGTTTCAGCACTTTCCAGTTGACTTTAGAGCATTTTTGACTGCTGTAGATAGACCTTATGCAGAGTAACCATGTGTCAGTGAGGTGAAGCTTTTTTTATGAATTTTGTTGCTTCTCTCCGTGGATGTGAATTGCTGTTCCAAAACCCAGAACTTAACAACTTTTCATCAAATACATAGCCAATAATTGACCATCAGTCTTTATTATTATTATTATTATTTTGTGTCGCTTGTAAGATCAGGCTGACCTGAGATATCTTTCACATTCTTCTTCCTGAAATGTGCAACTGTGTTTTTACTAGCTGGCGATTATTAACTTGAATTGGTGATATGTGCTTTAGCACTTTTTCATCTCATAGTAACATTAAGACTTCCATGTCCTAAAGCAAATGTGTCCAGCTATTCTCATGTGAAGATAGAGTGAATAAAGGTAGAAAATGTGATGCTGCAAAGAAGTTCCAGAAAAATTTCATACAACTTCCTGATGCCAACCACTGTAAAAGCCCTTTGTTATGTTATGGTGGGTTAGGAGGAGCAGTCAGTGCAAATCTGCCCAGAGAATTTCATAACAGTCATGTATCTGAACCAGTAAGAGAAAACTCAGAATGTTACAGGCTTTTCTGCCTGAGTAAAACACATATTTCCAATGGACTAAGAGAACAAATGAAAACAATTAAACAAATTATTTCTCTCCCTTATGAGAGCCACGCAGCATAAGGAGACCTAAAATCTGTTCACATGAACTTCATTCTCTGTCCCTACTTTAATGAAGAAGGGCTTGGCTTTTGTGAAGCTTCCTGTAAKGAGATGGTAAGATACAAAATGGAAAGTGTGAAGAGGATCTGTGCTTATGTCACAGACAAAATGTAATAGCAAAACGTTGCGACTATTTTTGGTAAAAGTATACGAGCACAGATTAACACTTGGAAAGGTCCGGTATTGGTGAATGTATTAATATTCTTTTTCAAAAATGTTTCCAGAATAATATTTTTTCAGAAGCTTTTCAGAAGCATTCTTTTGATATGAATGAAAAGAATGCTTTATTATGGGTCAGCATTAAGATGGTTGRTTTTGATGGAGGGTACTTCTTCTAACATGACAAGAACAAGGCATTTTATACAAGGACTGTGAAAGGAACTATCATAAAGCAGTTGGTCATTGATTTTTCTACCTTTCAAATGTATAGGTTTTATAAGTASCGTAGCACATTTGTGCATACCTGTTGCTTAAATATTTTTATAATTTTTACAGTTTGTGATTTGTATTTGCTTTAATTTATTTAGAACTTTATCAATGGTATTGGACAGGCAGACAGAGAAGCTTTCTGTGTGGTAAAAGCAGGTGCTGTTGGCAGTAGATCCTGCCATTTCATTTCACTGGTCAATTAGACTTACTGAAGTAAGATGAACTAGACTAATCAAACTAATTTGTAAATAATACTGTTTATAATATAATTCTTATTTTTAGGTAGTGAACCATCTATATATTGATTTTGATTTCTAAAAATTATTTTTCAAATGTTACCAACAAACAATCTAGAGACTATGGGACAACACATGAACTAGCAGTTTGACTGTTCATTATTCATTATTCATAGTGTSTAGTTATTCATATAAGACAAATGATATTGTTTCTGTTTACTGGAGAATAGTGAACTGTTGTCAGAACATTTTGAAAAATAAGCATTAAAATAACACAAAATAAACGTGCTTTAAATTTCCATCATTTGCAACAGTTTCAAGAATAAAACACGATTATGTTTATACATTCACTGATACGTCCCTTGGTACTTGGGGAATCGTACTTAATTGAACCCTGCATTTTTTTCATGAAATATTATTGAATAGATATTTTTACCACTGTTCAGCCAAGGCAGAAGAAAATGTATCTAGCTAGAACACAAACTTTCCCATTAGGAAGCAATTTTTGTGTCTTTACATTGTGCTGAAGAGATGAGGAAACTACTGTCACTGCCAACCTCTGAGATACTTGTTTTGAGCCTTGGGATTATATGGTAGCATTTTAAACTACTGCTAGTGTAATAAGACTGTTGCTCTTCTTTMTTTTTAATACAGCTATGGTTCCAAGGAGGGTTTTCCTAAGAAGCTTGAAAACGTTAGCATTCCAAAATCAGAAGATGAAATGCATTATCATGTGTTTTTTTTTAAACTGAACTTGTTACTATTTGAGCCATAACTCAGACCTTTTAGCACAGAGGTGTGACGATCCTGTACACTATGCTTTGATTTGAACAGTTTGTTGGGATTCCAAGTTCAACATGTCAATCTCTTGATCGTGCTACTAATAGATAAGAAGAGTGCAGAAAGTTGATGTACATGCTAATCACTAATAAGTGATTAGTTGGTCTGCCTACAGTGCCAGACTATGTCAAAGATGCATTAGCAATAACTCCACGAGGAGTGAATGAAATCTGTTTTAGAAACTGGCTGCTGCTCAAAACTGTGGAAACTGCCATACAGTGGTGGTAGGGGAACAGCATGCGAGTAGCGTTCTGCATTGCCCTAAACTGACCCTATGAGTTTGCTCAGAGGAGACTTCACACAGCCAACAACTTCTTTTTCCACCCACAGCCCGCCTAATTTGCTTGGGCAGGACTGGAGAAATTTGCCTAGGTCATTGAATTTAGTTTAAGCTGTGGCACTCTTGGAAAACTCAAGTATGTCCTCGTCCATGCAGACATGGATGGTTCAGGCACAGGATCTGCTGCAGGCTAGCTCTAATGAGGGACGACGCGTGTGCAGTAAATCTGTGTGTGTATGCAGTACATCTGCTACTTCCCAAGCAGAATTAGAACAGTATTTCTCTGAAGAAGAATGGAATTTGGCCATGTTTAAACATTTGAGGATTTTGTTTTAAACTGAGTTCTTTTCTTTTATCCCACTAGGCTATAGAAAATGAATTACTACAAGCAGTCTAATTAAACATACTCCTAAATATCTGAACATCTCATGCCATTCTCCCACAGAGAGATAGAACATGACAGAACATATATTTATTCTTTCAATAAGATGTTCCTCTATAAATTAATACCTTGGAGATGTATATGATCTGTATTGCCATATACTTATACTGTACTACCAAAACTGCTTTGATTTAACAGAGCAGTAATATAATATTGGCTATTTTATAGATTATGAGTGTTAAAGATTTGTGCCCAATATACACACATTAACGTCAATTCCTGTCTTCTTAGCTATACTGAAGTGAGCTTGGGAGGATTTTCACATAATATTTTACTGTCTAATCTTCACCTTAAATGCTACAAGTGAAAACAAATCAAATTACTATTTTTCTTAAAAGTTTAATTAACTATACTAGTGAGACTAGAGGTGTAAGTATTCAGCGTGAACTTGTGAGTTTTAAGATACAATTAACGAAAACAGTATTGCAAGCATGTCCTCACTGACAGTTCATTTTTACTTACGCACTCAGGTCGCACGTTCACACGTGGTTTTGTACTCAAGGTACTCCGTTGAGTACCTTGGCCCAAGCTTTTCCTTCGTAAGGGTGATGACGCTGGCTTAGTAAAGTTACCGTAATGCTATAGTTGGAGGTCAGATGCTCACCACAGAAAAGCAGCGGGTGTTCAAGACCCTCCAGTGCCCGCGCCTCGGCGAGCGGAGCGGAGGGCTCGAGTGCTCCTTAACCGCGTCGGTGCAAGGCCGGCTGGTTGCCAGCCAGCTGTTGCTGAAGCCCGCTAGAACTTAGCGGGATGTTTTAGCATTTGAGTAGGTAAGGAGAGGTGGGACAAGCTCTTGCTTTGATTCGGCTGTGAGGGGCAGTAGGCTTCAGTTAAGGAGCAGAGGCAAACAGCTGCAGTTCAGGCAAGTTTACATAGTTGCAGCCACTTTTGCAGTCCCAAGCGAGAGTCTGGCAAAGCGCGTTCCCTTTGCGYATTCGTACGGCTTTCAGGCCCTTAGAGGGGAGACGGCTTCCCAGTCCTACATAACGTTATATCTTTTCTAATAAATGGTATCATTTCTAATAAATGGTTCAGGAGATTGGGATATTATGGTTATCCTCTACTCAGAAAATATGTGTGGAACAGGAAAGAGACTCTTTCAAATAATATATCTATTATAATAAAAAACGCATTTTGTAATTTTTGTTATATCTGAGGTGGTTAATGGTTTATTTTGGTTACTCTGTGGGCTACCGTGTAAATTAGCAAGTATCTCAGATCTCTGCAAAATGAATTGTATTTATAGTCAGCTTAAATCAATTTAAATAAGGTCAGCTGAACTGATGCATGCACAAATTAATTTCCCTTTTATCTAGCCTCCTTCCAGTCCTAATAAACAGAATAATCAATCATAGGAGCCTTCTTCTGTAACATGATTGTGCATCTCTGATCAAGAAAATGTAAAATAGTTTCTCTCTAGTCCCTATTCTGTTCTCCTAATAACGAAGGTGTGTGGATTTAATTACTCATGTTAATTATTTTTTACATTGCCATGATGGAGAACAGAAAAAAAAATCTTTTTTGAGATCATATGTTTYAATAATAATATAATATGGTATATTAACCACTGTAAAATGGTGAATGTGTAATATATTTATGGTTTCCCACAACTCACAAAAGATGTGAGTCTGACTCACAGTATTTTTCACAAGCAAAAAAGCAAAAATACTGTATTTTGAAGAGTTTACATGGTAGTGGCCTATACCTGTCTTTATCGGGAATAGCTGCTCTGAAGTCAGTGGCACCTTTCTTATTGATTCCAGTGGGTGCAAGACATCAGCTAGGAATTTCCTGTTGTATTTGAAATATAGTATTAGGTGCCCAGCAGAAGCTTAGATTAACATGATGGAAGATACTAGGAATAAAACAGTTAAAGCTTCTGTTTAGTTTATTGACTGAGAGCTGCCTTAATAGGTTGACCACACCACTTACCTGCTTCTCGCACAGAACTGGAACTGGCCTGCTAATGAAGTAATATTTTTACTTTTTTGCTGAATATTTACACAGTCTATTAATTTTCTATGATCTTTTAATTAGATGCATATATATTATATAACACATTTAATAACCTTTTCTACATATGCAAATATGAAAAATGTATGATATCCAAAAGATCAACCTGCAATCTGTTTAGAGCAGTATAAGCAGTATTTTACACCTTTTTGGTATACTTGTGCCTCTATCAACCAATTCTTTCTTTTCCAATGGCGACCAAATTAAGGCAGACTTACGTTCTAACTGATTTATCTAAAAACAAATGTTCAGAATATATCCAGTTAATTCTAGCTGACAAAATTAGAAAAGCAGCAATCTCTCAGAAGAAGTATTCCTACTCTACTAGTTAATACAAACTTCTAGAGGGCCAGTTCAAAAATGCTGTTTCTATACTACCACACACATCAGGATATAGCAGGGAGCTGCCTCAAAATGGTATGTAAATACAGCCGGAGCAGTCAAAGCTGCTTCTGGTGTTTTAGTAAGGACTTGGAGTTGCTGCTGCTATTTCTGCCACTTCTACTCAATACTGATTTCAAACTAAAATCAGCTTGGGGGAATTGTGGTATAATTCAAACGCAACTGCTGGCTTTCATATAGGAATTGAATTGTATGAGCCATATAAAATCAAACCAGATTTTGACCGTTTTATTATCTTGCCTTAATATTAAGAGATTCAGTGTTAAATATTTGTTTAATATTAGAATATCTTTTTATATCTGTAGAGAAATGAAATGTGGAAAGTACCCTTATTTGTCCTTTGAGCTTTCAGGCTATGAAATTTGTTCCAAAAGAGATTTGACATGAGTATGTTTTGACACTGAAATTGATTTTTTCTTGTATATTAAAAATCAAGGATCATCATGCAAAAGTATTAACCTTTTTATTGGCAAAGAAGAAGGATGTGGTGCACCTTTTTGAATAAACATTGCAATTTGGCCATAAACAACACTGCCTAATTGTTACTTACATGATTCTGTTCCATCAACACATATATATAATATCTTTGGTAATTTAAAGCTTAATTTTATGTTTCAAAAAGTTTGTTGTCCTCATATGTGAATTACTTTCACGTTTTAATAATTTATTACTTCAGGTTTTAGCACAGAAACATCTCTTCACAGTGTCTGTTTCATCAGCTTTTTGCAAATTCTTTTTTGAGCTGAAAGTTCAGCTGTGATGAAATATGACTAAGGCCAAATTTGATGTCTGATATGCTTTGAGGTCTCTTCTGGCCATGTTTTCCSAAAACATTGCTTTGGGCCTTTCCAGATTATACAATATCATTCCAATATTTTTGTCAGTTTCTTTTTTCTTCCCCCCCCCTTTTTTTTTTTGACATCTCTAGCTTTTAGTCATACTGTGAATCATAGTGGGATGATTTGTTTTAAACAATTTGAGTTCATTAATCTCTACATAGTAGTAAATTGGAGAAAACATTTTTTCCTTTTTGTGTATGCATTAGGTTTCTCTCTAGACACTGATAGATTTTTATAAATTATCTGCTTAAGGGTAGTTCCAAATATTTTGAATTAGACTTTTTAGTCCTAATTGGATAAGATTTTAAAATAAGTAAATGAGTATATACACTCTTTGCAAGCTTCAAAGATTGAAAACTCTCCCCCATAAGTAAAGCTCTGAAATTATGTGGAGATCATTCTAAAGGATGCAACAAATTAAGTAGCAGTTTTAAATCAAATAGACCAGGGTCAGAGTAACAAAAGTCAAGGAAGCCAAAGCTATCTGCAGTGACATTGATCTGAAGATTGTRCTCTGAGGGATGAAGAAAGGGAGCAATTAGATCAGTGAAGTTGAGTGGAATGAGTGGAAGGAAAGAAAAGGGTTTGACGGCGCTCCGGTTTGGTGCTTAGAGGTGAGGAGAACATTTTGGTTCTTCAGAGTCTTTTCATTCCATAAATACKTGATTAACTAGTGCTCCTGAAATCCAGAGATTAAGCCTGTTGTTCTTGCCTAGTCCCAATTTTGTGGTAGGTATAATACCAATCCACCAACTCTTCCTCTTTTTTTCTGTAAACTAACGACCCTTCTTTCCTGTGCTATTATATTTTCTATCAATATAAATATTTTGAAAACTTACAGTATATCCTTAATACTATTTCGATTTCTCTTCTACTGCGTATTTCAGTCATTCTACAGTGCTTGAACTGTGCCAGGCCTTTCAGAGCCCTCTCTTCCTAGTTACGGTCATCAGTGCTGTAATCGGTGGCTGCTCTTGTGTTGCATGCAGCACTCTGATTAACGTGTGTGTTAGCATCCTTGGAGATTTGTAGAAGTCTAGCTTCATCTTTGCATTTGTTCTTCTCCTGACTCTAAGTTGATTTTGTTTTAGGATTTCGCAGTAAAGAGAATATTATTTTTTGTGTTACTAAAAATTTTAACGCAAATATATTGGGCATAAATTAGATTGTATTTRTATTGATTTAAACCATTATTCCTATGAAGTGGAAGAATTGCATGTCGCTTGGAAAAAGAGAGTAAAATAGGAATAGTCTTGTCCTTATGGCAATGGAGGAAACAAATTCTAGTACTGTGACACATTGGTTACTACTTGAGTTGATGTATTGAATAAATGTTTTAGGTGTATGATTTCTGCTGTAGTTTTCTCCAAGTTGCTATAGTTCACCATTAAATTTAGCCCTAGGGTTTGTTTACGTAGTTTTAATTATACTTTTCAGTAGATTTAGAGAGAGTTTAAACAGCAGATTTTATTCATCAAGTGGTTTCTTGATGTTGTAGAAGCTTGCATAGTTCTTTTTATTGCAATTTTTCTTGAAGATATCAAAAGCTTGAAATATGTTCACAGAGAGGGGATTTAGCTGAAAACTTTGTGAAGATAGCAGATCTCAATCTCTCTTGCTCTCATATGAAGACATTACCATGGAAGGCAGATGTTGAGCTGTTTACCACAGTCAGACATGATCACTCAGTTCTAAATTAGATCTAGCCATGATGGTAAGCATGAAGTTAATGAAATCACTTGCATCATTTGATCTGGTTGCGTCATCTTTCGTTATCAAAGCTAATTTCAACTGCTTTAAGTTAGAACTGATCTGAAATAACAGATAAATTTGTGTATCTGTGATCATGTTTTCCTGCTGTTGTATTTTGTGTAATCTGAGCCTAAAGATTGGATATTTAAAAAATTAAAATCAAATGATAATTTATTGCATATCATATCTTGTCATCTGAATAGTTTTATCATTTAAGCTTAAGTTTTAAGTATTTAAGTATAAGCTTAAGCATTTAAGTTTTATCATTTTATCATGTAGAATAGTTTTATCATTTATCATTTATCATAGTCATTTATCACTCTTTGTTTTGTTTTGAACAATGCAGAATAGATTTTAGTTAACTTTTACAGGTTTTAATTGGTATAAAACATAAAAATCAATGTTTTGCCCTCAGAATTTACCTCTTTTCCTCCTGAATATTAGACAATATATGAAAAGATATTTGGTCATGGCTTTAAAGATGCAGTAAGGCCCTCCTAGTAATTTCAGTTTAACAGCTGAGAACGACAATGATTTCTTTGTGAATAGTGTGTAATGTCACATAATTACTAGGCTTTTCAGTCCATCATTAGAATAAAATAGGTCAATGATTTGCTTCCCTCATCCCATTTAATTTTACCTGATCGGGATAGTAAATGTTAAGTGAACAAACTTGATAGCAAAAATTAATTTTTGCTATCAGTAGAGTTCTTATGACTCTCTTAAAGGCTGTGCGTTTTATAAGAGCTGTATTTAATAGTATTGTTTTGCTCGTCAGCTACGTTTGATTGTTTAGTCTTTACGTTTCAAGTCTACAGTTTGTGTCTATCTGATCTATAATAACTTTGRTCTGGCTTTTGGGAGAAGTTGGACCACTGAAGGTAAAATAGCCACTGCGACTTGATTCCTGATAGTTTTTGCTGGCATTTTTAATGCTTATCCATTTAATTAGTAAACCACGACTTGAATTAGGCTCACCAAGCTAAAATGGAGGTAAAAGGATGTGGTCAAGACTTAAAAACAAGATGTGGTTACTTATTGTATGCAATGCAGATGTGGCTGGGTTTTGTAGATCCCCAGGGCTTGGGAAAGTGATGACAGGATGCATCTTCTTTCCAAGTTAGTTCAAACTAGAACTGAAATTATTTAGCTCTTTTACCTAGCAGAATAGTTGAGTTATTTCAGAATATGTAAAGACTTGGGAGGGGGAATAATTGAAAAGTGTGTTTTTACATGCTTTGCATAATAATGCACCTTATTTTAACATGTTAGAATCYGGCGTTGAAATAAATTGTTACTTCCCTCATTGTTAAGGGGTATTTATTATGTTAAAGGCTAAACTTTGTCCTCTAATTTGCATTCAGATTCTACAAAGTAACTATGTAGCTTGTAGCTCAGATAAATTTCTGAGTATCTTTACCATATACTCAGAACTGGTGTACTGTTACATATAATAACAAGTGTCTTTTACTGTATGTTTCACTATTAGCCAGAATAATACTGACAAGAAACAGTAAACTATAACATCTCCTCCCCGTTCAACAGTAGAACTGCTGATCARACTTCAGTCAGATTCCATCTATGGCAACAATGCTGCCAAAAGAAGTATTGCACTTAAAGAATCCGAGCAGATTTCATGTAGAGACCTCCTCTAACTCATAGCAATGCACAAGGAAAAACATYGTGCAGGTTGATTTTTGGTTCCCACTTTTGAGGCAGAACAATAAAAAGGCAAGTGCATTTTCTATGGACATAATATAATGAAAAGCATCAAAAAAAAACAAAATTCATAATGCCGTTTTTCAGGTCACTTTGCAGTTATGCAGCAAGCACAAAAATTTACCAAGCAGGTCATAATGCTGTAATATTTCTTCCTAACTGTATTTGAGCTCCCCTCRGCAGAGTTCTCCCACTCAATGAATTGCATTCATCCTCTTAGGGTCATTTGCCGTTGTCTGCTGGAATGCCACAACTTTTCTGCTTTCAGCCATCAGGCATTCATTGAGTTTTCATAAAGGAAATTATTGCAGGGCATATGAACAGTATTGTGCACTACTTCTAACTCCAGCCCTTCTAAATGCCTACATAACTTGGCACAACTGAGTTTAAATTTTTGCATGTTTTTATGCTACAAATATTTCTATATTTAGCTGTTTGTTCTTTTGAGGGTAGTGGTAAATTGTGACCAATATGCACAAGGCAGATGATGTGGTTCTCTCTCTCTCTCTCTCTCTCTCTCTCTCTCTCCCTTTTTTTTTTTTTTTTTTTTTTGGGGGGACTATAGGGATTATAATTACTTTCAGTTATCATAATGCATTTTTTTTTTTTTTTTTTTTTTGATCTAATTCTACATGATAAAGAGGAAGTCAGAGGAAGTCGGGCGTTGATTTCGGCAGATGCTGCAAATATTGTAAGGTTCAGTCAACTGTGGCTCGGAAATAGAAAACTGCAAAGTTTCAGCCACCCGAGTGTAAAAATAACCTTGGTTCTGAATACCCCAAATCCTGAGGGGAAATAGGGAAATTCTAAAARTGTAACAAATAAAAAATAAAATACAAAAATAATCATGGGTGATGATGTAAGAAAGAGAGCTGAAAAAGTGAGGAAAGCAGTTAATTTCTCCACTTACATGCTGGCTCCTGCATGGCTCTACTTCTTAAGTTGTGCCTCCCTTAGCTGTGCAAGAGATGAGGTTCTGTAAGTACAGCAGAACTGCTGTCATGCCCATGCTTTACTTCAAGACGTTATAGTCTTAYCCTTTGCTTTAATAACCCAAGGAGGTTTGGAGCTTAAAATGCAAGTTCTTTGGGGAAGAGGCTTTGCCTTTGCCTTTTCTCTCTGAAGGACGTGCCATATTGTGCAACATTTAGAAAATAACCTGCTAATACCACTGATGAAAACAAGGGAGGGGAAGGAAAGGCAAGGATGTGTGTTTCTGCAGTTGCTGAGAAATAGCTTATACTTTTAACACTTCATTCTTTTCTACTGAAAAAGTACTTTTGCTCTTATTTTGTTGCTTCTCTGGAAGGTGAACAGAGGGAATAGGAAGATAAGCAATTGTAAAGGGAATTTTCAGTTGTGTAAGTACATATACAAATTAGATTTCTTCTCCTCTGCTTCTTCTGGATATCTGCCAATTAATAATTTGAATTAGCAGGAAGCTGGAAGGTTGAGAGTGTGACGAAAGTTAATCAACCTTGAATTCAAAGTCAGAGTTGTTTTCTATTATGATGATGATGATGTTTCTTGCATGGATTTTTAAAGTGAAGATATGTGGTGGTTTATATCCTTTAATAAGTTTTGCATTTACATAGTGCTTTGCATTTCCATTTTTTCCTGTAAATATTGTCCAGCTAATTATCACAAAACACTGATGAGGTAGGTGAATCCTAAGTGAATTATTATAAAGCACTTTACTGTGCAGAGCAGTAAGTAGAARGATTAAGTAATATTTCCCAAGGTTCTTTGGTTGGAATTGAGAGTCAAATCTAATCTTCAGAAATGGGTCTTCTGTTTAAACTACTTAGGTCATCTTGCTGTTTTGAATTATAAAACAAGTTCACTAAGGCAACATACAGCAAGCTGTATGTTTTTTTTCATTTTTTTTTAATTTTTTATTTACAAGCATATTATGGTTCCAAACAAAGGTAGTAATTTCCAGTTCTAAAGACTTATTTGTGGCACAAAGTTCACTTATATAAAACAAATTCATGGCAAAGGTTTTATCTCTGCAGAGTGCTACTTTTCTATAKGGCCCTCTATGAGCGCAGGTGGCTATTACTTAAGTTTTATATATTTCTGAGGTTTCAAAGAAGGAGGGGTTATGCAGACTATGAGAACAAATATGTATTTTTAATACGTGTTTTTAAGCTAATATAAATGGACATGAACATTTGTACTTGATCACTGTCTTTACAGTTGACTCCATTTACCTGTTCCTCTTACTTCTAAGGGTGCTCAAACTATGATATTTAAGCTGATAGGTAAAGGGTGATTGTAAAACCCTAGTGAAATTCTTCCTAAAAYGAGAAGGTTTTTCTCTCCTTTACTTTCTGTCTAGTAAAGGAGAGAAAAAATGAATCAGTGTGCCCATAGGTCTCTCTTAATATAACACACCATTTTCCTCTTTAATTGTAAGATACAAGTTACATCTGCATTCCTTGTCCAGGGAGATTTTCTGTGGCCGTTCRGGTGCCGTAGTGGAGAGGGGCATGATAGGAATATTTTCCACTGCCTGGTGATACTTTCATTTCATCATTCACCTGTCAAAGCTGCATTTACTCTCACTTGCTGGAGCTGACAAAATCCCCCAATTCGAGTATAAATCAAGGTCACGAAACAAGTCTGCAAGGGAACCAATACTTCAGCACCAGGCATCCTGATTTTTATCCATTTGTTTTTATCAGTAACTGCTGTTCATATGAAGGTAGTGGCTAACGCTGCCCTCAGACGTACCAGTTGAGGTGTGATTCACAGGGCCCAGAGATGCTGATGCCCTGGTGCCATAGCCTGGAGGCTGGTCGCAGCATGTTGTTTGGACTGCAGGGCAGTGGGACCTCTGGGGCAGCCTCCTCCTGACACTAGTGGGTCAGAGAGCCTGGCCAGCACACACCAGCGCTCCTTCCCTGCCTGCACTGCACCCTTCTGTCCAACACCGGTAAGAGTTCAGGAGTAGGAGCAAAGCAAGCACCCGTGTCCCAATCCAGTCTGCAATTCAGAATGTACTCAAAATACCTACCTGGAGACTTCTGCACCCTAGTTTCTTTGTGCTACACAAATTTTAAAAAAATATGATATTTGATATGTGATATTTGATATATGATATGTTTTTATCAAAAATGTTTGTGCTGATAGAATACTGATGTGTTTATGGGCACACTTCAGATACCCAAGAGTGGTATTTCTTTATTTAGTTTGCTGTAGAGGCATTTGTTTTCCTTAGTTTTGAGGTCAGAGAGATTAACATGTGCTGTATTGGGTTCCAGACTAACTTTCTTTAATTCAAAACTCTCTATGGTTTTAAAAGCAACTTGTAAATTCTCTGTCAGTATAGATTGAGGAGTTTAATAGTGGAAGGTGTAGTTTGAACTTCAGACACAGAGAGCAAGGTTTTCTTTTGTGGCCTGAATGGAGAAAGAGAACAAAGTTCTTTGGTTGCTTTTGCTATAGCAACACAGTACTAAAATAAATTCTTAAAATTCTTCCATGAGAGGGAAAAGCATGTTGCAACCTTAGTTTTGTGCATCCTGTGGCTTTATGTGCACTGTAACTTTGTCTTTGCACTTGCCATTTCCATCAAATGTTTCTCGTCTTCTAAATATAAACCTATTTGAAACCAACATGCCACTCATCATCATCATCATCAACTTTTCTTCAAGTTGTAAGTTTATGTAGCACACAGAACTGGAGTAGGATATGATAATCAGTATAACAAGCGCCTAGAATAGTTACCAGATAGGAGTTGTTACAGGCTGTCTTAGTTGTATCTCCAACTCTGTAAGTCTTCTCTGTCATATGTCAATATTATTCATTGATGTGTCGTTTGGTTTCAGTTATGGCCTGGAGCTACACAATAATGAGCCAGAAAGGGCAATTGCAGCACCAGGGACACTTTTTAAATTCTTTCCCCATAACTAACATTTTTTTTGTAGATAAACAATCCTGTTTATTTTTGTCAGATGGGATCCATCACCTCTATGGTCTCCCAAAATACAGCCCTCATTTACTCTTTGCTGTTCTTCAGGGTCTCAGTAGTGTGAAAGGATCCTTCAGAGGCCACAAGCATCTTGACTGCATAAAGAACCCATGATTTATTGCTTGAACTTCCACTGTTTGTGTCCATTGTACATGAGTTATTGTTCATTATATAAAGCATTGATTTTACTAAGCAGCAATCTCTGAGAATAACTGATGTTCCTCAGAAAGGAATGTAATTAGTGGCACGGGTTTTTGTTRTGTTTTGTAGAGGTAGTTGGTTGTTGTGTTTCAATTGGAGAGTTTTAATAATGGCAAGGCCAAAATATTTGAATCTAAAAAATCCAGATTTTTTTCTTGTTTATTCTAAGGCTTTGCAAGGTTTCTCCTAAGGCTATGCAAGGACAGCCTTGAGGGAACCTTTAGGAAAAGTTCAAGCCATGCTTCATTGCTAGCTCTTCTCACATACCGACACTGAGTATCAGCAGTATCTGCAGTATCATTTCAGAAATGGGTAATATTGYGGGAGTGCTCACTGTCATAAGGGGGTCAAAACTACCAGTCAACTTCCGCATGCAAATTGCCTGTCACATTTCCTCTTGAAAGCAGCAGATAACTAGAACGAACTGAAACGGGAGACAGTATGGGTTTTACGACACAGATTGAACTCCTGCCAGTAACAAATGCCAAGGTATACTGTGAAAATAAAATGATGTAGTGCTAGCTAAAGTTCATGACATAACTATGAATAGATGTGCCCATGTGCACGACACAGCTCCTACCTTTCTTTGCTTGGAGAAAACAGTTTCACATGTACCAAGGTCACCAGAGTGGTTATATCCTGTGAAGCTCATGTCATGCATGAAAGTACATAGAGACCATCTGGGAACTATAAAAATAGCCTGTCCTTACTAGATGATTTGTGTGGTGGCCAAGAATTGATATGCTCATTCAGGAAATGGCAAAACAATGTCAAGTTTGTTGGAAATAACCATGCTCTTTCATCCTTGGGAATGGCCTGGTCTCCCATGGAACTAAATCCACAAGGACACTCTGGACCACATGGTTTTAATGGGCCATTTTGAATGCCCTGTGTGAACTGAAGTTTTTCCGTGCAGATAATGGAAATATTAAGATCTTAAAATATTTTTAAAGATTTCAGGTTTGGTGGTTCTGGAACAGATTGCGAGACTTAACTCGCATATGAGGAACAAAATTTTTAAATGAAGTAATATAAGTAACTTGTTACTTGTCATATAAGTAACTCCCTTTTGCCACATACATGTCAGATTTATTCAGCCTTCTTGCAAATGCTTTGTATTATGATCTTGTATAAAGATTGTTTATAAAGCAAGACTGAAAATTTTCTGTTGACTTGCAGGAGTGCAGAGCATACGACTTAAGACCTGGCAAATRTTACCTGGATTTACTTTTCTTAAAGTCCAGTCCAGAGAGAATGATTCTAAGAAAACAGAAACAGCCGTAAATAGTAAAATTCTAACATACGTTTTACATATAGAAGAAAAAGTAGAAGAGGAAAAGTCGCTGACTAGTTGTCCGATCAGCATTTCCGTGTCACAGATGACACCAACAGCTTTCGAGCACAATTTGAGTGAAGCATCATACCTGAATAACTCCTATTGAAAATACAGGTATATGTAAAGACTGCCACAGACTCTAGCCTGTGACAAATTAGTCTTACCATTTCTAGCATTAATGGTTATGCTAACTGCTAACTAAAGCTATCAAAGTTGTCTGGTGGGTAAGTCCAACAGTCCAGGCACTGCTTCAGGTGGTGTCAGGAAGCCTAAGAGATGCTAATAAAAGAGCAGTCATAAACTACCTCCCTGATTTAATTTGTTTAATGCTGAGCTTCTAATTATTGTAATGCGTTTATGGCTTTTAAAACTGTCATTATATTGGCAAGAAACTATTAGTGTGAAGGACTTGGATGTTTTTGTATTAATTTCTGAGTCCTCTAGTGGTCCATCTGGCTTTTATTTATATTATCTACCAGAGCAGTGGTGTGTATAGGTAAGAATGTCTTGTGTGTCGTGCAAATTCAGTAAAAACTAACTATATCTATCTTATCTTTGGTAGCTATGATTAAGTGCCATAGGAACTTGGATTTGAGATCAGAGAYTCAACAGGCCCAAGCCTTTGCTTCTTCAGTGCCTGTAGGAATTAATTTTGTCTATGAACCATTCCTACTACCACGACCACCTAAGTTTGTCAACCAACTAGCTCATTCCAGATTTAGGTAAAATTTAAGCCAACATAYAGGAAATAAGAAGAGCTCAAGAATTTAGTCTTAAGAGAAAGCTTGATTTCTAAATTATCATGAGAGTATATATGTGCTTACAGCTCTTGGGTCTCCTGCATGTTTCCTTATATTACAATTGTATAAAGAGAAAACAAAAGATACACTTCTTTCAGACTTGGAAGGAAAACATATAGTCAGTACCGCAAAGTTCCTTTTTTTTTTTTGCTGTTTTTCCAGAGGCATGACAGTATTGCATCTACAAGACTCAGTTCTTATTTTGTACTGTTTACCACATTAGCAAACAGTTTCATTTTATATCTGAATGAAGACAAAGTCTTCAGAATTGTATGTTTACTTCTAATATTAGTAATATTTCAGATTCTGTCTTGGGAATATTTATTTACAATAGTGTTTCCTTTTTTTTATCTGTAATCTGTTACTTTTGAAAGTGGCAAAGGAGTGTTTAAGATGATTTCTTTGATGAAAATATCATATTATGTTAGAGTCATAGTTACAGGCACTGATTCAGCTGGAATGAAACCTGTTTATTAAACTTACTGAATATAAGTCTTCTATCCATGTTTAATTTAGGGAGAAGGGGAGATTAAGGGTTTGGGKTTTTTTTCAGTTTTGTAAGCACCATTGAGTGGTTTTAGTGAGGRACTGTGGTGTGAATTTTTCAGGAAGCAGTGAAATCCTTGGAATATAGACTTGTGGGAGAAGCAGTTGTGCAACTTCTCTGTTTTATGGCCTCACCTCTAATTAAATTAAATAGTGTTTGCTGAATACCATTATACAATGAAATTAAACAGCAGGAATTAAATAGGAAATCATTTCTTTGCTCTCAGATTCAAGCCTCACTTCAGCTGGCACCCTAACCTATTACTGCACTTGCTAGGCTGTTTCCCCTTGTCTTCCAGTTTTCTTTAYTCTTTCAGCCTTCTGCTTCCCCGTGATGCGTATTTCTGTGCTGGTTCGTAGAAGCTTTTCTTCCACATCCCCAACTGTATGTGCCCAGTTCCACCTATCAGTTGTCTCAGCTTCCAGTTTGCTGCCAGTCCCTCAAGAGATCTTTGAGGCCCTGAAGTTCAAACTGTGCTCAGATATTGCCACATGCAAAAGTTTATGATGCTTCTCCTCTGGTTCAGCTGTCTGGTTTCATAAAGGAGCTTGGGGAACAGGTTTACATTTGCAGAAGGAAAAGTGACTACTACAACAACGGGTGGCAAGAAAGGTTGCATCAATTAGTAGCCTTTGCAGCTTCAATGTTAACATTTACCCATTGTAAGACAACCTGATGAGGTGTTTCATATATACTGTGCTTTGTGTCTATTATGGTTCCGTATCTTAAGGATTACAGACGTACATCAAGTGTAAATGGTTTCCCCCTTCGGCTTCACCTCAAAAGCACTCCAGCAACTTGGTTTTAAATAACTTTTCAACATCACAAACTTTAAACAGAAGTGTCCTCATAAGTAAAAAGGGTCCTTGTAAATAACATTTTAATAGAAGTTGTGCACTACACTGCAGATAAACCAATTGCTCCAACTTAAAAAAAAAAAAAAAAAAAAAAAAAAAAAAAACTGCGACAAAGCATTTATTTAGGTAAGCAATTATGAGAATTGGTGTATTGAGACATTCTATTATTCTCTTACTGGTTAGCTTACATTAATTGAAACACCCTTAAGGGTTCCATTTGATATCAATAGATAGTCGTTCGGTGACTCTAGATACTTTACAAATATAAATAGTATGAGGAACTGGACRATATATTTAATGATGGAATGACAACATAGTGCATCCATTCATGGGGCTGTTTAATTCATTAGCATTATTTTTAAGTCAGTGATTTATTTGTTAATCTGGTTCTGTCTCCACACTGGTAGAAATTTATTTGATGTCTCACCCCCAAGCTTCTCTTTCCTCCACCGCCCCTTGAGTTTT
Source organism: Rhea americana (assembly GCF_003343005.1). Taxonomy (NCBI): domain Eukaryota; kingdom Metazoa; phylum Chordata; class Aves; order Rheiformes; family Rheidae; genus Rhea; species Rhea americana. Next base: position 2,202,556 of record NW_028186867.1, on the reverse strand, counting down.
ATGCTCAACAACATGCAACTCAGTTCAGAGCTCAATCAACCAGAGATTATCTAGCTCTTGAACCTGTCAGCCACCCCATGCGCTAATTAGCCGGTGCCTCCTGGAAGTTCGCTGGGGAGGGTGCCGGCAGCCCTGCCCTCCCCTCTTCCTAGACGCTGCAATGGCAAACAAAATCACTAGGAGCTGAAAGCTAGGTTAAAACAGGGCTAGTGAGGCAAATGAGCTGCTGACACATGGGTGAATGTTTCTGATCTTTTTTAATACATTGTGCCAGATGGCTTACTAGAAGTCCCTTTAAGAGCCATTCTTATCTAGTAACATTATTGGCAGATTAAATTATAGTATAGCTTATAGGCATGACACAGAACTATGAAGACTGTGGTCAGCTTTGCTTTTTGATAATCAGTAAGGATGATTTACTTGTTTCTGACAGTTGAAATAATCTGAGAAGCTCAAAATCTGAATTTGCGTAACTTTGGCTTTACATTTAAGTTTGTCACAGATGCATTGTGTTACTTTCGGAAGAGAATCGTTGTGCTCACTTTTAACTGTATTCACTAAACCATCATAGGGATCTAATGTGAGTATGAGAAACTCTCAGTTACGCCAAAATCCAAACCTATCTAAAAATGTCTAAGATACATTAATTAATGTTTTAAGAACATTTGAAAATACAGAGCATTGAAAAGTCATTAATGGATGATGCTGTTTGTTAGGACATACGTCTCTCTATGTGAGAATTGTATGTTTGTATGTTGGCATCTTCTTATATTGAAGAAAACATTGCAAAAGTATTTGCAAAACTGCTTTTCTTACATTATTATCATTATTGGTTGAATGAAAACACCCAATATTGTTTTTTAATTAATCGATTTTTTCTACAGAATTTTATTTTCCTGCTTTTTATGCTGTAATCTTTCCAAAATAAATGCAGGTTTTATTACTAATAATAATTCTTTTTMTTTGGCCTTGAGATTTGCTGAAATTATTACCAAAAAGAAGTCTAAGTTGCTTGATTCTGGTTATATGCTAATAAGTGCTGAACGTTCATACATTCATAAAAATAACAAAATTTAAAAATTACATAAGAATTGCATGTGGATCTGTATTTAAAGTATCAGCAGCCACAAGGTAAAATTTCATTATGGAGTATCTTTAGTGATCTTTTTCTTTCCTGTTCTGAGAAAGAACAGACCACTGTTTTCATATCAGGTAATGGCAATGTATTAACACGAAACACAAAATGTGGACAAATCTTTTCTTCTCTTTGAGCTTTCTTTCACAAGATACTTGCTGTGAAGGGAGACAATCTGCACCAATAAATCGGGTGGGGAAAAGAAGTCTTTTGGGCCTGTGGGGTTGTAAGCATTCCTAAACACCAGCCAACCTTTTAGGTGTCTGTTAATAAAGGAGAGAAAGGAATGATTTTCTGCATCACTTGTGAAGGTCTTATGAATAAATCTCTATTTTCTTGGTAGGCAGTAGGGTTTAGAATGTCCCTATTCTCAGACTCCAGATCAAACCTGTACAAGTTTATAATGAATAAAAATAGAAGTGAAGACTCTGCACTGACACATTTTATTTGATCGCCTCTGTCTAGTTTGTAGTACAAAAATACTGTTCAGTGACTGCTGAAAAGGCCTCAAAATGGTACCTCCTCAAAAAACATCATTTAAAACACATGGCATTAACAAGAAAAAGTTTTGTTGCTTTTCTGGCTTTGAGTCCAATGCTTGAGAATGAGCATGAATAAAACAATATGTGTTTGCATGCAGTTCTGGTGTTCAAAGGAGCTGACTAAATATTAGCAGTTCACTAAATGGCTGAAAATTTCAGTGATTTTCCAGTTAAATTTGACCAAAATAAAATAAGGGTCTTTATAAGCACGCAGCTATGTTATTTAAATCTGTTCTGTTCTTAATAAATAAATAAGATAAAAAAGTAGGAGAGGGAAATACCATCTACTTTCTGTTGAAAAAATAACCCTTTTTTAAAAAAGTTCCGAATATAACTAACTAAATCTCATAACTGACAGCTTGGAGGGGAAATACTGAATCTTAAAATTAATACAAGTACAATTGGTTATTAAATACACAAAAACACATAAAGTAAAAGCAAAACCACATAAAGGGTCATGTAGTCTGGCTATGCAGGAATAACCTACTGATAAAGTATGAAGATTTCAAAATAAATGACTGTAAACTTTTAGCTTTCAATTATTTTTTTTCCTCTGAAATGTTCCTGGGGGGAAAGCATATTTTCCGCTATCTGTAAATAGTGGTTTGGTAGAACTGCTTTTGTAAGTAAAACCAAGTCCCATCCCTCACCCTTTCCTCTGTAATCACTGTGTATCTGCTTTGCTTATATATAAGATGAAAAGACGCTAAGCTCTTGTCACCTTAGTATGGAGCAAAGTTGGTGCAAGGAAAATATTTTGATCATTTAATTACAGGCCTCTGACAAACCTATGCAGAGCATATGCAAGTAGTATCTTCAGGAGGTTTTATGTTAGTCAAATTCGTCTGGATTTTCACTGCGATGGAAAAGGCACCACTTTGCCGTGAGAGCAACCTCTCCGCCAAATGTCAAGTCCCTGCTCCAAACTGTGGAGCACTAGAGATTCTCACTGAACCAGCTGTATAAATACCAGCAAAATTATATTTTTCCCTAACTTCACTCTGAAAAGACTGAGCTATTTTTGCTTATGCCTTCCAGAAAAATTTGCTTGAGGCAAACACTCACCATGGAGCTTTACAGTCCAAATAGCAAAAGTGTAGTCAAATTATAAGTGATAATGTAAGCTTATAGTGTGTCACAGTTAAATATAGGTGTTGATGTCTGCTTCCTGCGTAACAGCTACAAAGGATCTTGAGTTTTGTTTAGAAATAGGGACCAGAATTATTTTCCCTTCATCAGGAAATGAAAAATACATGTTAAAAAAAGTAGTGAAAAGTGAAAGGGTAAATAAAAATTCATCTCTGAGTAAACAATACATGAATGCTCATACTTCCTACATATATTTTTTCATTAGTACTGAGAAAATAGAATGTGTATTGTTCATTATTCAGCTACAAAATGTCCGCAATAAGCAAGGAGTCATTAAAAGGAATTACTGATCTGTTTCTCTCATCTCTCTAGCTCGTGACTGTCACACTATTTGCTGCCCAGAGTTACCGTTTCAACAACCTGTAAGCAGGTGTGAAGTGTGCTCTCCTGGGAGCTGGAAAATGCAAGGTTGAACCTGCTAACTCTAAAATGAATATTTTAATTTCTAATCTCTTACATTTCTTATACCACTTTCACTGCCACCTTTCTCCTACATTTTTTCAAATAAAGATTTTGAATTCTCTACAGCCAAAGATACAAAATGGGCCCTAGATTTGGAGGGAAAATTTGAAGCAGTGAATCCCAGTCTCAGACAAGTGCCTAATGGCTACAGGAAAGCACATAAATCTGTGAAAGAGGCACATAACTTTCCTTAGTCCTTGTAGAGGGAATTTAATAGCTAACTAGCATTTGAGAATTACATTCCAGGAGTTGGATGGCTAAAATACTCATTTGGTTACTGTATCCTTAGAAGATGCTATAAGCATGACTGTACTGAGTATTACCCCATCTACTTTTCAGCCTATCTTTTCCAAATAAAATTATTTTTCTGAATAAAATCAGTAAATATGGTAGTCAGCAAAACTTTTCCAATTTAGAAAAAGACTTTTATTTTCAATTACTCAAATAACTGCTTTTCATTTTGAAGCYGTATATAGATTTTGTATGTTTCCAACACTACAGTAATTTCTCTTTGCGTGAGCTAAAAGAAACAGAGGATCGTGGGCTGTACGAACAGGAGCACGGGCGGCTGGTAGAAGGAGGTGATTATCCCCCCCTTTACACAGCACTCATTAGACCACTCGTTAGAGTGCTGTGTCCAGTTTGGGGCTTCCCAGTGCTGGAAAGGCATGGACAAACTGGAGTGAGCTCAGCAGAGGGTCCCCAAGACGGTGGGAGCTGGAGCGCTTGCCTCACGAGGAAAGGCCAGGGGAGCTGGGCTTGCTCAGCCTGGGGAAGGGATGGCTTCAGGGGCACCAGGCAGCCCCCCAACACCTACAAGGAGCCAGAGACGGGCTCCTTGCAGCCGTGCATGGTGGGAGGGTGAGTTGGAAAGAGTGTGTTCAGGGAGAGTTTAAGGATAGAAGTAGAAACTTTTTCCCTGTGAGGACAGTTGGGCAGTGGAGAGGTGCCCCCATGAAGCTGTGACGTCTCCATCCTTGGAGGTATTCGAGACCCAGCTGGACACAACCCTGAGCAGCCTGCTTGGACCTCAGGACTGGCCCTGCTTTGGTCAGGGGTTGGACTAGAGAGCTCCTAAGGCCCCTTTTCATCTCCTGTGACCCAAAATTCTACTGATGTTTAGTGGCTTACTGTTGTAATAGTAAATAAATGTGGATAGGTATTTTAACCCTTACGATCTAGCTTCCCTAGAGTCCCTCTTGGAGCAAAGGCCAAAAACTTAGGATTATTTTATTCTCTGAAGAAACAGTTCTTTTCTAGGAATTAAAACCTTTAAAAACATCTTGAGCCCTGAATATGTGTATTTAAAGCTTCAGTTCTCTACATCTTGATTTTTTAAGCAGGGGAGTACGTTTTATTTAACTTGAGCTGGCTAATAACTATGTCATAATATATTAAAACCCTACTTGAGAAGTATTCAGCTGAAAAATTTTCATGAAAAATTTTGATTATGTCATGTCTGTCTCTGACTCCCCAAGGATTTTTACGTTCATCTTAGTTTCTAGGCTCTTTAGCTTATAAAAAGTAGGTTAAAAAATCTTTCCTCTTATTGTTGCCTTTTAATCTATAGACTTTGCTGTTCCTGTGAGGGCTGTATAGTACTTGACGACGCTGCCACCAGAAATGTGATGCTTTATCTTTGTGTTCTACAGAAGATTAAGGTCTTCAAAAAAAATCCAGTGAGAACTGACAAATCACTCTTAAAATACAATCTCAGTGCATAAGGATACTTTGTAACGTTTTTCTTTAAGAGGACTGCTCCATTTTCCTGCCATCCCCAAGTTGAAGGAAAGAGCAAAATACCATATTGAAATGTACCAGACATCCAAAAGATGGAGAGGGAAAAAAGGCACAAAACCCACCAGCAGTCTAGAAGGCAGGCTCGCGGTTTCTGCTCGTCCTTCACCCATGGGTCAGTCACCATGATTTACCTTTCCTGTTCCACAGTGTACTATATTTACAGTATATACATCTTGGAACATTTTGTGTGTACCTTCAAACTTGCTGATTAGTGTGCTTGCAAAAATGGACTAACACCCTCCAACAAGAGTAGAAGCACTAAGCTGTTCCTCCTAGCTACTGTCTTGCAAGTAAGACATAAGGCCAGAAAACATGAAATGACAGAGAGCCTCTGCCTAAGGAGTGATGGCCAATAATGACATACAAAGGAAGAGGGATGGATAAAAAGACAGATAATAGTATTGTACAGCTTAGATTATCCTATTGGCTATGCTGTGCCTCGATTTTGCTTTGCTATGCTATGCATTGATAGCATACAGAGGAAAGTTTGAAAAARGGAAAAGGAAAAAAATCCAAATCAAAATTTAATTCCTAATTGCACAATTCCCATGTATCTGAACTTGCTGCTTGRGGTAGTGTTCATGAGGTTGAGATTACTCGTTCATAATTCTTTTTATTGATTTTTAAAGAGAATTATTTTTAAAAGGCTTGTGTTATGGGATATGTATGGGAAGTTTCTAAATGAAATAGCTAGCAATGTGAATGCAGAAAAGTAATTTAGAAGTAAGCGTTTAGTTCAGTGATTGCTTAGAAGTTTCTACAGCCATCCTTCTGCAGCAAAATATGTCCCTGCCATCCTTCTTCCTTCTAGCTTCCAAGAATAAAAGTAGTATGATACCTTCCATAAAATATATAGGCATGTAATGACATGTCCCCAAGAGTAAAAAAACAAAAACAGATTTGCAGTAGGAACTAAGTATTGGAGGTATAAATATATAGCAGTGAAATATCCTTAATATATGTATGTATTTTTCTGTTGTTCTGATGCACTACACTGTATAATCCTTGTCCTTACAGCAGTTAACATTGACATTCCCTTAAGGTTATTCAAGAGAAAAGAATAACCTATTTATGGCCATAATTAATATATTTATAAATTGTTTGTAGAAAACTATGAGAGCTGCTGTAATAAAAGTTCAAAATAGTTTCCAGTATAATTTTGTGTTTTCACATATTCTGCATTTTCCAATTTGTTTTAGGCGATGCAATTTTCCATGTTGTGAGCCTGAAAAGTATTTTTTCTCTTTAACTCAGAATATAGTGCTTTCAGCTATTTGGGAGTTACAGGCAAATGGGAAAAATACTTTTTTGCTTTGTGTAATAATAATAATAATAAAAATAAAGAAAATCCTTAGCCACACTTTTAACAATACTACAGGGAAAACAACTTAAGGTTGAAATAAGTGGTAAGATCTATTGCCTTTGCTTGCTCTGAGGAAAAATTAAAGTTATAAATGATGGAAAAATAACATCAAACTGTTCCCAGTAACATCTGCTAAGCTTATTAGCTGAGGCTAATAAAAACCCACCCCCTAAACGACGTCACCACACATTCCCTCTGCCTGAGGCTATCCCGACTTGAACTAACTACCAGGCGGTGCCCCTTGGCTTGTCTCTAGCTCTCGTTCCTGTGACCCAGCTTGGGCTGGCTCCAAGCTGCCTTGGTCACCTTCGTCCTTGACATGAGCAACACTGGTGCCTGTGGTGGCCACTACTCTACTGCTCTCTGCAGCCGTGCAGGGCTGGCCTGCATGGCTAAAAAAGCTTCAGAGTGAGTTTTCTTTTTCTTCTTTCTTTCTTTCTCTCTCTCTCTCTCCTTTTTCTTTTTCTTTTTTTTTTTTTTTTCAACCTCTTGGAGGCAGAGCTTTGGTAAGGCCAAGGTTTGGTCGCACAAGTTGTAGGCGCAGTCGTGAGAAAACGCCAGAATGGCTTTTCTACCTGCTCTGTCCTCTAACTGTTCCTCTAGCAAGCAGTCCTGAAAGATACTAAAATAACATGACATTCAAATGCACACAAAATTGAAGGTCAAGATTTCACTGAATGTTTGGGCCTTGCGAGAAAGAAGAAGTAAAACACAAACCTACAGGCATCTGGACAAACAGGCCCCTAGGCACAGTGTCGTTACTGCGTTTGCATTACCACTACAGTCTGCCCATGGCCTCTAGAGTGTTTCCTGTACACTGGAGATAGGGAACAAAGCCATATAATAAGAGACTTAGTTTATGGGTATTAAGACGTCTCCAACCCCTTAAGTTTACATGAGTGTGCATCACCTCACTAGTCTTGCAGTGTTTACATGACATGCCTGCCGTGCCTTTCTGTAACGTGTTGCATAGTGAAGATGCATCTCCCTGTAGCTGGCACTAATACGATTCCAACCAGTAAACTGACGGCAGCGTGTGTTTTCAAATTAGGATGTGCGGCAGGTGTTATAGGAGGCAGTTCTTATAAGAAACATTGTAAAAATCACTCATGAGTGTTATATCCTTATCTCCTTCTTGCAAAATAAGAGGAACAAGCAAAAGACAGCCTGAATGCAGCCTGATGTTTAAACCACTCAGCTGGAATGGGAAAAAAATCAGGATTTTGGCCCCTGCTTTAGGAGTTGTGCCATTTTGCACAGCAAAGTTGCTGGATAAAAATCAGAAAAAGTCTAAAAAGCATTATCCACATATTCCATCTTTCAAGCAAGGTATTCAGGCTTTCTCTCACTTGTTGTCCTTCCAGGCCAATGGCTCTTGTGTTCTTTGTTATGGACTTACCTCATATAAAATAGGCATCATGCCTGCTAATCCCATCTGCCTGCTAATCCCATCTGGCTCTGCGCCTTTATGGCAGTGATTTTTCCTTTTCTGTCTGAGCCACAGGGTGTCACCTCACCAGCAAATGTGTTGCTGGACACTGGACCTTGGCCTGTCTCGTCACAGTTGGATGTCTGCTTAGGTCCATACTGAAAGGCAAGCTTAGGTCTCAAATACACTAAGGCTTCATTTTGAGTTATCTTAGTTGTTCAGCTGCAAAATAAATTGTGCATTATTATATATTGAAGGAGGGGTGGGTTTATGCTAAGAATTCAGCTGTGGTATTTTGCTCACATCCGTGGTTGCAGAGAGAAAATGAAGCAATCAGACAAGTACAACTTATTCTGATAGGAACTCATCCCATAATATTCCATAAATATGGAGCACGAATGAAAAAATTTAACTGCTGATGTTCACTTTAAAAAAAAAAAAAAAAAGTTTTAGTAAATCGAGTTAAATCCATGTAAACTGAGTCAAAAGTTAACTGTRAGATAGATAACTGTATGTCTTGCCAAAAATCAGGAAATGCAAATATTGATGCTATAATTACAATAGTAACAAAGCAATTTTTCCATTTTTAAAAAAGTTGCAATTGCAGTCTTTCTTGACTTTTTTGGACTCTATTATTTTGTCACTCTGCTTGTAAGATTTAAAAGATATTTTTTGTTGCATTATATACTTGGGAATGCACATGCGCACGCTCTGGTAACTACGCAATCAGGTGATTGTGTATTTTGTTTCGATTCATTTGAAATGAGTGGATGCACTCACTTGTCCCCCAGTTTGTCCAAATCAACATTTCTTAGCAAACATAAGGCAGTAAGTAGATGAATGAACACTTTGTGCTCATGGGAGGAAAGAAAAATCTTAATTTTATTTAATGGCAACATTCCTAATTGATTGTAGTTGTTCCAAGAGTCATGAAATATCTTGATTCTCAAACTATRTCCTATACTATGTTTTGATTTCTTAAGCCTCTGTCATTCTATTTTCTTTTTTAATTACTATTTTTATTTTAAAACAGTAATTTCATTTGCAGGCTCTAAAACTACCATAACTTTAGTCTTCCATCAATCTTATTTTGGGCTTGCTAGAGCTTTCCATATAGKACACAGTGTAAGTATTATTTTTGTCTATTAAAAAAAAGAGAAGAAATACAATGGAAGTTGCCTCTTCTTGGGACTAGGCTATAAAAGAGGTATGACACAATTGCACTAGTTAAGAAGTGTGGTTGGTTTTGTGCCAAAAAGGAAAGAATGATATAGGAAAACGCATTTCATTCTACAGCAAAGGGAGTTGGAAAAGATCCACTTGAACTTTTAGAACTGAAATACTGAAGGCTGGTATAAATAAACTTACATATAAGTAAACCAGCTAAGAACTGAAAAATAACCTGATCAAACTAAGAGATTATGAATGTGAAACAGTTGATAGACAGTTTTGTGTCTTTTGATCTAGAAGCTAGATTGCTGGGAATTTGGTGACAAAAGGCTTGTCTTTTGTTGACGGTTACTTATTTTGTGCTGGAAATTGTTGGTTAGTTGAAAAACGTTTGAAAAGCACATAGAAAATGCTAGAATATAGCTTGTTGCCATTTTTTGAATAAATGGTTCTGGATTTGATTCCAAATGACTTTTCAGTTTGAAATGTAATTTATAGTTTTTAAAAAAATCTGCAATTAATCACCAAAATGCTTTTCCTGTCCTGGAAAAAAATGTAAATAAAAACAAAAACATCCAGAATTATATCAAAACTAAAAAAAAAAAATCTAATAAAAATATTGGTAAAAAATAGCTTGGTAAAATATTATTTAAAAAACACATTAGTGGACATCATTTCAAAATGTTTATTTTTATTTCAGTATAGGTGTTACATTCTTAAAAAGAATAAGTRCAATAGACACAGTTACCCTTTTTCTTAAAGAAAAAAAAGTTTCATTTGTTCAAAGCACATCTTTATCAGTATTCCAGTGACCTTCTTCCTGAACTCAGTTTTTATTTTGTTTTGATGGACCTTTTCCTTTAGATGAGAATCACATTTCACATTTTGTCAGATTTGCCCACACAGCATTTGATTTGTCAAGAGTGACCTCTTCAAGGCAGAACTGCCAGTTCATTAATCATCACCACGTGCATCTAATGTGCATTCCTTCCACTGCCTCTTTCTTCAATTGGCAGCAGATTCTGAACTCTGATATACTAGAATTCAGTGATTAATTGTATGAGATATCCTAACATGTCGGTGTCAGAGCTAGAGCTTGTTTATATCTGTACAGTTTTTGCCAGACACCTCAGCTAGAGATGCAGTTGTTACTTCTTTTCATAAGAAGGTGGTCTTTAGGCAGCAGTGAGACTGATGATGAGCTGACACTTCTGGAGTTTGCTTTGTTTTTGTGTGGTATTTTAAAAATCAACAGAAGGTCACTATAAATAAATATTGCTAGACTTGAAAAAGAAAGAAAGAAAAAAATAAAAGAATCATCCTTTACAATTGGCTGTTCAGGTTTTCAGGTTTTCTGGCAAGCCTGTTGCCTTTTCTCTTTGAGGTCTCTGTCCTAATTGAGCCACTATAAAGGTCAGTGATGGAGCTCTTAAGTGAGGCAGCACATCGTCGTACAGAGCACTACCACTGATTCTTCTCTGCAGAGATTACCCAGTTCTTCAAAATCTCAACTTTTATTTCAAAACAAAAAGCAAGTTGGATGTTAGCTCAGTGAAGAAAACCTAAAAAATATTAATACAGTGTAAGGCAAGTAAAGACTCCAGTGAGCATTGGTCAAGAGCCTAGTACCATAGCTCTGAGGGGGTTGAATTGCCTTGTTTTTGCCATTCAGATGAGCTGTGAAAGACAGCAGTTAGCTGTTTAACTCCCCATGAAGGAAGGCGAGGGTGGTGCAGTGCACAGCTCACCGAGTAGCATTTTGATTTGGAGTCTAAAGCGGATGACCTCTAGAAGGGGTAGCTGTTTATATTTTGGAGGTTGCTTTTCCTAAAGCAAGAAGGTGTCAAGTTCAAGCCTCGCAAAGGAGGAGTCTAGAGGGCATGAATGTCCAAACCATGTTTTGAACAGGGTATTATCTTGGTGACTCGCATTGGCGGAGTTTGGGAAGCATCACCTTGTATGCTGCGTGCCTTGTAATCAACAGGACTGTCATTCGGCGTTCCCTCGGCAGGGTGCTTGCAACGAGAAGTGTGCTCTGCTCCCCTCTAAAAGTTCTATTTTGGCATTTTGGGAAACATTGAAATTCCTTCTCAAAAAGAGACAGCTGRAATAGAAGACAGGCCTGAAGAATGCGGTGGTGTGGGCCACGTAGTTCTTCTTAGGCTTTRCCGAAAAGCTGCTGATTGATGACTGTGTTCTGACTCTATGGTAAGACACAGCCTTAAAGTACGGAAGCGCAGGGCTCAGAAAGTGTCTGCTGAAATTATTTTTCAACAAAAAATAGTGAGGTTAACAAAGCAGCTCCTTCTTTGAGAAATGGTTTCTGGCTTTGGGATATGTTGTTTCGCACTGAACTATAGAGCRCATGGAAAACAGTAATATAGTGGTTTGGCTATGTTGTTACAGTGCCTTCCCAAAGGAATAGTTCAATTTGTCTCATGTTCACATTCTCTTCTACACGATGGGGAGACTCCACTGGCTCCTCAGAGATGTAGCTTAACGCATGGAGCCATCGTGGATAAGAGAATAGGAGAATGAGTACATCAACTCTGGTTCCCATGCAGCAGTGCATTGATTTGGAAACATTAAATATTTGAACTTTCCGAAATGTTTTTATTTTTATGAGCCCTCTCATAAAAAGTTTTGCCTGTTTTCTCCCTTTTTTTTCTGCTTTTTTCTGTTTGTCATTAAAACTTCTCTTGGGAAAAGACATTTCAACCTAAACTTGTCAAATAAGTAGGTAAGTAGTACAGTCCCTCCAGGAGATAAAAGTAAGTTGGGTTTTTTTAATAGTAATGACAAAAAGCATCCTCCAAAAAGCTGAAGACTGCTCAGTATTCAATAATGCAGACTGGAGCTTGCAGATTTTTTTCGGGAGGTAATACGAGGACCAGGATTACTGTAAGGAGAGCCAGAAGTAGAAATAAGAAGCTTCTGTTTAGGTGTTTTCTCTAAATGGCTAGCCTGTTTCCGTCTTGCTGAAAGGAAGATTGCCTGGTGACTCCCACTCTCTGTGGATGGCAATGCTGTTTCAAGTAGCAAATGTAAACTCCTTTCCTGAGGCRGCCTCTGCTGTAGCTAGGGAGAGCCCTGTGAGTATGGTTTAGAAGAGAGGGAGAGGAGCTGCCTCTTTTGATGCTCTTCCAAAGTTTAAAAAGTGGTTTTCCTTTGATTCTTCAGTCACATCTCCCTTATTTGTGTTAAGACAGTGCCAAGAAAAGCAATCATTTTATGTGAATAGGGAGTGTGATGCAAATAAACTAGTCATGACTGACCTGGCTAGGGCTGTGCAGAAGCTCAGCTRTACCCTAGGCTGCTTTCTCCAGAGTCACTTGGAGGGCCCATTAACAAGATCTCTAGTGCTCCGGAAAGGTTGATTTTGAGAAGAGTACTATGTCAGTGAATGGAGCCAAATCAAGTCCAGTGCTGTACTCAAGGAAATAAGCTTCCCTGGGTTCCTAGGGGAGCGTACTGCAGAGGTAGCTTTGCTGGAGCCAGCTCTAATCCAACTGAATGAGTTAGTTYGGCAAAAGCCAAGCAGTCCTAGAAGCAGAACAGCGGTAGTGCATCTGAGCTAATAACCCATCTTTCTACCTCTGCATGTGAAACATGGCTGCAAGCCTATCCCTGCAGAATGGAGAGTTGAGTATATATTTAAAATAGTTAAATTTAATTTTGCATGATCTTTGCGGGATCTTAGGAACCTATTCACTGAGCGGTTTTGAATGTTTGGGGTCCACAGTACTTTGGGAAATCCATAGCCTTAGTAGGCTATGCTCACAAGTTCAGACATTCCTAAATATCTGCAGGATTGTAGCCCAAAATATTAAGTCATAGTTGAAGCAAATAGAACTTTCTATTATGTGTAATCAGGTTCAGGAAAAAATGTTTCAAGTAAAGAAAGCTGGAACATGTGTTTGAATGCTTTCTATAAATCTGRTCGAGAATGTCAAGAGTGCACATGTTATTGCTGGTTTAAGTGTGAAATGTCTCCAAAAACACATCAGCATTGTCTCTAAATTACCCCCTAATTAAAAAAAATATATTAATCTAGCTAATATGAGTCTTCAGGAGACTATCAGTTAGCAGAAATAATTATATCACAATGATAACTAAAGGTTTTTCGAGYCTTCTACAGAAGTTTACATTTTTAGATTAGAAATATTGAGGGGAAGGCTAGTTGTGAGTTCCTTATGAATCAGACTTAGAGATACACAGGAGATAAGTATGTTTCTGTCCTTCCCACCGTGTTTTCTTTAGTCTCCTTTATTTGGGGTGTTTATCTGTCCGGAAGAAGGAAATCAGATTGTTAATGAAATTGAGCATGGTCTTCCGCTGCTCCGCCAAATTTCTAATGAATAGATTTCTCTGGGTCAAAGCCAAGATCTCTGGATCATTATGGATGGTTAAAAGCTTTACGGTTGTGTATCTGATTGCTACACAGGCATCTGTGGGAGGGAAAAAACCTTAAATGTATGAGTGGGGATCATCTGGTTATTTATGGCATGGTAACAATGTGTATAAAGATATGATCCGACACATATGTCAAAGTAATTCCTGTTCACTGACTTCAGGGAAAATGCATTGTAAATCCAGCTACTCCGTGTGTTTGGGATTCTGATACAAAGGTAGCTGCTCTAGAGGTTTCTCTGTGGCTGTCAAACTATTTATTTTGCAGTCAGGCTGATTTTCACTGGTTTTAAATCTTTTAAGAGAAGTCTTCTTTAAAAAAAACAAACAGAAAAAGGCAYTCCTTCTTTCCCTCCCCCTTCTCAAAGCAATGCTCTCTATTTGGGAAGTACCACGTTCATGTCTTAAATTAGCAAGATGCATCCAGGAACTGCATCTATAGTTTCTTGATAATTTTTTATTAATAAGGTTCATTTTACCACAAACTGCGTCATTGATGAAATTGAACTTTTGTAAGAAGTTTCAACTTTACCAACTTTCCTACCACCAAATACTGAAACTGCTATTCTAAAAATATTTTTTAAGAAGTTATATCAGGTATTTTTTAAGCCTTTAGCTGTCAAAGTTTCTTTATTTATTGTTATCATGACTGCAGTAATGGTAAGAGTATATTTTAAGCACTCAAACAGATAGAGATAAAAATGGCCATGACTGTTGCCATGACCGTCTTTTTTGTTCATTGCACGGTGATGATGATGCAAAAAGAGGCATGGTGAATTATTAATTATTCAGAAACAAGTCTGTTTACYTAGAAGAGGTATGTATAAAGTTGCATTTAAAAGTTAGCCCCCTTTAGGGAGCGTCTTCATTGGGTTTTGTAAGAAGTGCTGTCTTTCCCGTGCGTTCTCGGTGTGAAATCTGAAAAGCCATGCAAACAACTTTTCTGTGTCAGGGGCAGATTCCCCCAGCGACGCCTTAGCCCCACYGTGAATTGAGCTGGGCAAGGAGTGGAAGGAGTGTAGCCAGCGTCGGCATCCGTGCGGCTGCCTGGCCACGCGGCTCGGCCGGTCCCCCTTGCAGCCTTGGGCACCACTTTCTCTCTTCTTTCGGCATCCTTCCCCTGMGTGCTCGTCATGTCCCTATATGTACTCTGTTAGCCTCATTTCTTTGACTTGGTGCAGTGGTCTTTCCTCTTGCAGGATCCCTTGAGTTTAAAAGGTAGATCTGTCCCATATCCAAAGCAACTTAGTAACTGAGCTCCTTACAGATGTCAGTGCTTTCAATCTCCTGATTCTGTAGTAGAGAAATTTCAGCCCACTTTACATGTGAGGAATGGAAAAGAGACTAAATGACTTTCCAGAGACTTGCATGGTATGGTGACAGAACTGGATGTTGAATGCAGCTGATGTTGTCTTTATCCAGGACCTTAACAGAAGGGTGACGATTTTTCCAAAGTAGATGAGATTTTCCCAACTGAGAATGCAAGATTTTCAATATTTTCTATATTCTCRTTTTCCATGAAGTACAAACTATAATAATATGGACTAGAATACTTGAGAAAGATGACTCCCAAATTAGGAAGGCATGGGTTGCTATGGAAAAATGGCATCTAAGCCATTGGTGAAATATAGCAGTACAGTAGAATAAAAGGCATAGCAGGGTTCGAAAGACCTCCATTTACATAAATATGCAGAGACATCTGTTACAGTCATGAGTGACCTGCTGGTTTAAATCATCAGCAGGGGAAACTTGTAGTCGATCAGTAGTGCCTGCAGTAGCAGGTGCTACTTTAGGCAACAGGAATTACTGAAGAGGTTTTCGATGAACAAAGACCTCTCTACTTGCCAAGAAGAGACATACGGAAAATTGAAACAAACAGCATACGCCTATGATGTTTCATTTATAATACACAACAAGATTGTAGTGTACACTTCTATGTCCAAATCTTTACATGATTAGTAATAGATATGTTGTAGCTGATGAAGATGTAGAATTTATGTCTGAAAAATACTTACGTCTTTTAAAACCAAACTACTTGAATCAGATTCCCAAAAAGGAAATGAATTATTGTCAGGATTTAATGGAAAATGTTCCAGGGAAATTTATCATCTAAAATACAATATGTTGTGTATTATCACAGTATATGCCCAAAGTAGTAATACAAAACTGTCATCCTAAAGGTTATGATTACATAAGTGAATAATTGAAGTTTAATTCTTGATCATCATTAATCACCAAAGACATTATAACATTTTAACTTTTTATAATGCCAGGATATTTGTATTCCTTATTAGCACAAGGTATATTGCATTATTTCACACACACATACCACTGTAATAAAATTTGTAATTTCACCTTAAATGTAGATTTGTTTCTATTTATGGGAACTTTCTTMAGTTCTCTTTATAACATATAAAGGAATAATCTGTCTTTTAAGTAGATGAACTACTGGACAGAAGACTGGATTACAAWTCTGGGGATAGAAAATATATGTGACAGTAATTGGCAGCAGTTCTGATTAGAAAATATTCAAGCAGTAAAGAGTAGTGTCCAAAGAACCTGTAATGAAGCCACGTAAGCAAAAGAAATAAAATTTGAAAGGGCTTTCGAGGTTTAAAATGTTCTCTCTCCCTCTGACGCTCTCTCTATATGAAGTATTACTCTTTAATTAGAATAAATATATTATAGCTTGAGTACTTGATTCACAATATTTATCGGGTACCTCACATGGGGACGTAAGAGCTCTTATAAATATAACCTTTAAATACCTTAATAACTCCCACCTCTATTTTGATAAAAAAATTAATAATGAAGCAAGATAAAACAAAATCTGTTCTTTTCTTTCCCTTTGAACAGAGCGTGGATCATACTTCTCGTAAACCTCATCATATTGAGGTTGGGCTAAGATGAGCATAACCAGTGACGAAGTGAATTTCTTGGTGTATCGCTATCTCCAGGAATCGGGTAAATTGCCTGTCTTTCATCACAGCTCCAGGTCATAGATAAAGTGGGGGAATTTGGCTTTTTGCATGGTGTTGCTTTAGGAATGTCATATTGAGTGATTTAGACTGATATACACAGACTAAATATTTTTTGAACAAATCYGTGTTTCTTTGAAATCATAGTCTTGATCATAATAGAAGTGCAAACACAACACAGGTACAAAGTAAACAGTGCAGTTAGGCAAAACAGGAAAATAACATTATATKAACAAATGTTTTTATAGAGTTATATCATCTTGGCCAAAGGGTTTTTTTTTTGGCAGCACTGACACAAGCACATTGATTCTGTGTCTCTTTTTCTTAGCTACTTGTAACA
The DNA here is from genome assembly GCF_003343005.1 of Rhea americana. Lineage (NCBI taxonomy): Eukaryota > Metazoa > Chordata > Aves > Rheiformes > Rheidae > Rhea > Rhea americana. The sequence goes on along the minus strand of NW_028186867.1, from coordinate 2,185,778 downwards.
TTTCTGTCAGGTACTTATTAAGTAAAGAGGGATTTTCTCCAAATACCTTTTACATTAGCTGTATGAAGTCGAGCTCCTAAATGGAATATTGGGTGCAAATATCTGATGTTTTAGAATTTAATCAAGATAATTATGTATTGTGAACTGTGCAAGTGACATCTCTTTTTGGTGTCAATATAGCTCTGTCTCACTATCACTTCCATTGCTGTTTTCATCCCCAAAACAAGAATGTCTTTCAGAGAGCCCTTCCTTTCAGAAATAAAGTTTCATCTTCTATTCAAAACAATATTAAAAATGAAACATAAAATTTACAGTATACTTTGTTTTCCAAGTCTTGAATTCACTTTCTGACTGCAAGTAGTAGACATTCTGTTCACTAGTGGAAAATGCTCTGTTAATGCAGAGGTGAGAGGGGATCAGAAATATTGGCAATAGATTTATAGTCTGAAACCCAGTAGGATTGGCTCTGTGCCATGGGTTGGTGAAAGTAGAATTGGCTAAAAATCTTGGTGTTTCACATTCTGGAAGACAAAGTTATACATTTTTGTGAAAAATACACCTCTTATTTAAGCCAGCTTCAGAATTAGCCCTCCAGACTAGGGAGACGTCTTGAATAGAGGACCAAAAATCCAGCAGGTAGATGATAGTAGGTCAGCCTACTTCTGTTCAACTAATGAGCCGTAGATATGGGTTCCTTGGATATATTGTTTTGATTTGTTTCTTCTCCTTCCAAGGCTATTTCAATCCCAGGAGCTCAAATCCCTRTGCAAGGAATTTCCACTGAACTTCAAAGGAAGATTTATTACAGTTTTTCAGGATTTGGTCTTTTAAAACATTTCTTTGAGAGTACAGTGCTGGCCTGTGCTAGTAGCTGTTTTCTCAGATTGTATTCTCTCTAATAACAAAGCTTTTCAAAAAATGGTCTGGCTCTTGCATGCAATCTGATAAAGGAAAGATAGGAACTAAGAAAAACAAAATTTCATGCATAAGTTGTTAATTTTTTTAAAATAAACTATTGAGTACCATACTGGAAAATGCTTTTGAACATTAAAGTGATGCACAGATGGACATTATCAGAGGCTTGAAGAATCCTGAAATTGGTTTACATTGTTATATTTGTATTGTAAGAGATTCTACACAACACTGTATTAATACAGTAACTTTTCCTGATGAAAAAAAAGAAACAAAGAAAACTGTCTTTTATATTCCTTTTAATACAGTAATAAGGTAAATTAGTGTTGTGTAGTGATTCAGAAGGGGGCTTTGCAAAGTCAGTCAAGACCGGAGGTATCAGCCAAATGTGAAGAAAAAGTTCTTTTATGTAACACCCTCTCCCACAGGCAAARAATATTTTTTGGAGCGAACTTCACACACAAATTTTCATTGTAATTGCARGTTTTACTGCTCTTTTTTCTTATATAGTAAGTGTCAATTTTTTTTCATTTAATCCACTCAGAGATAAAGATATTCAAAAGTGTATTGTGTTTCCACTGGTTTTGCCATATTTTAGCCCTATATAAACTGATAAGTGAAGAGAGGAGAAATTGGGGTTAAAYATTTGAAGAAATACTCAAAAATGCTTCAAACTGAGCATATTAAAACTGAGATACTAGGTACTGGTTTATTAGATGTACCTAACAGTTGGCAAGTAATTCCATTCAGCAAATGAGAACTATAAGCAATGATGAATTCACCAATCTCTTTAAAAGGCATCTTACACTTTGTTTGATCTTCTTCCATACTCTCACTGTTTTTGTGTAGAGATTGCTGTATCTGTATTTTCACATAAGGTAGGGTAACAAGACAGAAGTTGTTATATATATATGAAAGGTGTTAAATCAATAGCTTCAAAAATAATGTATGACAAATATAGAGGGCTAGTGTTTATTTTAAATTAAAGTTCAAACACCTACAGTTTAAGGAGTTTGCTGAAACAGGGATTGTTAGATTGACTGTATATTAACGTCAGMTGATGCCAAAGCTTTTAAAAATTTTATCAAGCTTGACCATAAGAATTGCTTACAAAACCCTACACATGTTCAGTTTTCCTTTTCAGTTATCTTTCTTTAATCTTCTCTAAAAATTCCAGGCTTTGACCATAAAGTACAGGAAAAAGGTGGGAGGAAGAAAAAAACAACAAAAGGAAATATGTATGATAAAACAACGGCGTAAAAAGCAACCTATGCCTGCGACATTTCAAGTATTTTGCAGCTGTAAGGCATAGAAGCACTTGAGATTATTTAAAATATTACCATAGCAAAGATATTAATTGGTGCTTTGCATTTCATWATGAAAATGCTTGCAGGTCATTCTAATGACAGTTCAAATCTTCTAAAATTGAAGTTAGAAATGAAATTCAATAATTATATTTTCCTCCTTAATTCTCCCTCAGACCAGAAAAGTTGCACAGGAGAGTATTAATAGAGTTGAAATGTCTAAACCATTATTGTTGCTTTTTAACAAATCTTGGCGTACCAAGGGGAGTTCCAGTGAACTGGAAAAAACAAATGTTGCGCCAGAATTTTTAAAGGTTAAATAAGATGATCTAGGTAACTGTAGGTCAAGGGAAACCACTAGAAGGTTGAAACTAGATACCTCCAACAAAAAATTAAGAGATGACRACATAGCTAATACTAGCCAGCAAGCTTTAGTGGATAATGGGCTTGTTGAACAAACTTGATACTGTTTTTTGTGAGATTACAAGTTAAGTTGACAAGGATAACAGTAATACCCTTAGGCTACTAGATAACATTTACTTAGTCTTGTTGACTCTGTKGTCAAAAACAAACAAGAAAAGTAATACTATGTAAAATTAGTTTAACCAGAGTGGTCACATAGATTAAACACTGGCTAACAGGAGAATCTTGAAAAGTGATTGGAGATGGAGAATATTCATCTCAAAGCCTGTTTCCAGTGGGAACTCACAGGAATCTGTTCTTGGCCTGATACTGCTCAACAGCTTTATCAGTTACCTGGAAGGAAATACAAAATGATTCCTGAGTACATTTGCAGATGAAACGGAAAATGAAATGGTAAATGATTAGTTACACAGCCTGATCTAGATTCAGACTGTGGGTACAGTCTGGATACAGGCTGTATGGTTTAATAGAACAAAATGTAGCCAGGGAGACAGTCTGTATCGCGTGCCCTGCTGCCTTGCTTGTCCTCGCTYGGGCTGTTGCCTCCTGTGAGTTCTGCAGCGCAAGGGCCCAGGTCAACACAGGGCTGGARAAGGTGCCTGGTCCTCACTTTGGATAGGGACAACCTTTCAGTGTTAGGCAGTGCACTCAAATCCCTTCACACACACTGGACTTGGACAAGTTTGTGCTCTAATTAGCTATATAAAATAAAGAAAGAATTGCCTTCTTACATAGGTGCTGTCTCAGAGCTGATTTTTTGTCAGAAAAAAAGCAGTGCATCAGACATAATTTTCWTTTAAGCTCTGTAGGTGTAGGAATTCTACCACTCAGTTTGCTAGGTATTTTCGCTTCCACTGTAGGGTCATGAACGCCCCCCGATTCCTGGGGTATAAAGAAGGTGGGTGTTTAATTTCTGGTTGAGATTGTTACTTCGTATCCAAAAGCTAAGTCCTGCAGTGTTCAGCTAAATCCCTTTTGAATATGAGCTTTTGGCACACAGCTTAAAATAGTCCAGTTCTTAAAAGTACCAAGCACTTCCAAACTTTGTTCACCTCAGGAGTCAAACCTTTAAAAATCAAGTTACATTTATTTGTAAGTGTCTTGGTTCAGAGATTGTATTTAAGTGAAAACATTTGGACTTAGTTAATAAAATAGACTTAGATTATATATGTACCAGAAAGGTTCTGCTAGTGCAGAAATATGAGCACAAAAAATACTCCTACAGTAGATATGGTTATACCAACAAAGCCAGTGCATTGACACAGATGAAACAAGCTATGTGAAAAAAAATATATATAGTTCTACCATCCAAATAACGTTGGATCAGGATTGCATGTCTTCAAACTCCTGATCAACATACTTTTGCCAGCAGCAGTCTTTACTGCCAACATATTCCTTCTATTGGTTTTCTTCCGAGTGAAAAACTGTGTTTCTACCAAAATCATTTAAAATTCAAAACCCATTCTGGTTTGTGTACTCAGAACAGAATTAGGCAATTATTTCTCTTTTGGAGTGAAAATCAGAACAATGCAGTAAGAATTCCAAAGAGAACTGAAAAGGGAGGAAAGGGGAAAAAAAGACAAAATCAGGGGAAATCAAATCTTTCACATACCTTTTAACCTAGAGTGTGCTGCCATCTGTTGCGAGTAACAAATCCTGTATTAGGTCCACGTGCTACAGTAAGTTACCTTGCCTGTCCAACCCAACTCGTCAATTCAATTATTAAAGCTTTTTCAGATTTGAAGTTTTTGATGTATTGATTGGTTTGTGTTCCTCTTCTAGCACTTGCACAGTATGGAATCCTTATCTGAAAATCAACTTCCCATCTATCAATTGCTTATGTTGCTCTCTAGCAGGACATTATTGTAGTGGATGTCTCCTTTATAGTTAAGGTTGCACCACAGTTCCATTTTTCCTCACAGCTTTCACTGTTCAGGTTGAATTTTTTCATGTTTTATGATATACAGTTGATAAACTATTCCTCAGTGTACAATCAATGCCATCTCCAGGGTAATGGCATAATAAAAACATTAGCTGCATGTTTTTGCTAGAAAAGATTTTCAGTGAAATTTTTAGCTGGTGACTTGGGACAATTTACCATTACACTTCAGAATTGTCATTTGTTTCTTCCCAACTATACAATTTGAGGCAGCTAATATTATATAGTTGTTTTCACTCTGTAGATTCAAGATGACAGCAATGCATTGGTCTATGTTTGGTTCACATTTGACAGATTTTCCTTGTTTTCTAAAAGATAAGACCTTCTCTCTTGGTTTAAGCATAGGCTCAAGGGCACAGTTACACAGCATGAATTGTTTCTGCAAATCATGGCACAAAATTCTTTGTAGAGTTGGCATGTGCAAGCAAGGACATTTCCTGTCTGTGGATCTTAGTGTCATTCTGCCTGTGGACATTATAAAGGACATGGATGTTCCAAAGCTTCAGGGATTTCATCACTGTGCAGTTGTCCAACTTGATACTCGTATTTTGAATTGTGCTAAATTACACTTTTCCCAATGCCACAATTGCTTTAGAAGAAACCAAAAAAATTTGAAGGAAAATATCTTCTTCATGAAGCGTTCTTGTAATTTTTTRAAAAAGAAATTTAATACGAAAGGTAAACAAAGCATCACAGTTTGCACAGGTAAATTCTCAGGCAATAGGAAATGACTGAAGATTAATATTCTGTTCTATTAAATTTATACTTTATGCAACAGTCTTACTTATAGAAGCCTATGTAATTTTTGTCCAAAGTCCATATTCTTCTGCATATAAAGTACATGTTTAGAGTATTTTGAATAATTGTGTATGGCACAGAGTTCTTGAGTCACAGATGTGAAAAGTGCATGTTCAGAGTAATTCAGATTAAGCATAGCAGAAAATATTGGCATATATAGGTCAGCTAAATTTACTTCAAAGCCTACTGCTTCTTTGGCATAGTAGGAAGGCTGCTGCTAGGTAGAAAGGGAATATAGAGTGTATGGGTTTTGCTTAAATTATTAAACTATACACATTGAAGAATAATTCATGAGAAGAATGAGACTCTTGTCAATAAAGACACTTGTCTAGTGTGACAATAAAAGTAATGGTGTGTACTGGTAATGGAGTCTGGGAATAATGATTTTTCTTTTTTTTTGTTTCTTTTTTTTTCCCCCAATTTGACTCATTAGGATCGTAGTGTTGTTCAGATTGGAAGGTATCTCACAAGGTGACATATTCACAGGATGAATGAGGTTGGAAAACACCTCTGGAGGTCTCTTGTCCAACCTCCCTGCTCAAAGCAGTATCAGCTAGAGCAGGTTGCTAAGGGCTGTGTCCAGTTGGGTTTTGAATATCTCCAAGGATGGAGACAGCCTCCTTGAGCAACCTGTGCCAGTGCTCAGTTATTCTCACAGGAAAAAAGCTTTTTCTTCTGTTTAAATGGAATTTCCTGTATTTCAATGTGTCTGTTGCCCATTGTCTTGTCACTGAGTACCACTGAGGAGAGTCCGCCTCTGGCTCCTGTACTCCCACCACATCAGATATTAATACACATTGATCAGATTCCCCCCCCCCCCCAGTCTTCTCCAGGCTGAAGAGTCCCAGCTCTCTCAGCCTCTCCTTGTTCATCAGATGCTCCACTCCCTTCATCACCTTTGTGACCCCTTGCAGGACTCACTCCAGTAGCTCCATGTCTCTCTCATGCTGGGGAGCCCAGACGTGGACCCAGCACTCCAGGGGTGGCCTCACCAGGGCTGAGCAGAAGGGAAGGAGCAGCTCCCGGCACCTGCGAGCGGCACTCTGCCTAATGCAGCCCAGCTGCGACTGGCCTGCCTTACTGCCCCTGCACGTTGCTGGCCTATGTCAGCTAGTCCAGCCTCCTGCTTAACCCAGGGGAGCTTCAAAGGCATTTTAAAGGACCTACATAAAGGTGCTTTTACACCCAGTAGTCACTGGAATGCTCTTGAAACTGTGTACAAAACTATGCTGTAACAGTAAGGATAGGAGACCTTTTATTTACTGAGGGAAAAATACATCCTTGAAATGACATTCTCCCAGTCAAGGATAAAACAAACGTTTTGATGTTATTCCAATAACTGTCGGTGGCTGCATCATTTCTGTGTATAGGTGTGTTATTGGTGGCTCCTGGGCCGCATATGCTCTGCCTGCAGTATGGAGTARCTCTGTAGTTCATAGACTAAACTCAGCGGCGCTGATACAAACATGTTTGTGTATTTGTTTAGCTTCTGTTTGCACACTTTTGTGCTGGGTATAACTGAGTGAGGTATTATTAATCAAATAAAATAATACACCGTTTAAGGAAATACGTGAAAACTGAGTGTTTAAAGGCCAGAGCCTTAATCTTTTCTGTACCTCAATTTTCCTGTCTGAAAATGAGGGTAGTACTGTGTACAGTACCTCACAMCAGATGGTAGAAGGTTATATTCCTAAAATATTTTGAAATCCTCTAATGAAAGGCCACTACAGATGTGCTGGGACAATATTTAACAGTGTTTTTCCATTATTTCAAAGTACTATGTGTGAGTATATATACAGCTAAACAGAGTATGAACTGTTACACTTACTCTTCAGAAACTACTGTTAAGACTGAACACATGGATGTTTTCACCTTTTTGGCTGTATGACAGCCAGGCTTTGGGGCAATATGAAATCCATTTTTATTTGTCATGATTTAGCCCAGATCTGATCTGTGGGCACACAGCTTTATTTATATGATATGTTACCCTCTTTCGGGCCAGCCTACTCAATTAAAATAAAATGACTTAGGCTTATGATCCGAATCTGGGATCAATGGGCAGTTGAATGTAGAACCAGCATTTGTGACATTTCATGGATTATTTGAAATAAATAAACAGCACCGTGCTGTTATGATAGTGTAATATATGTTATAGTGACTCTTTTGGATAAGAATACTTAAGAAATTTGACAAAAGCAGTTTGAGTTTAAATAAAAGTGTTTCCTAAAATTCACCACAGAATCAAAATTCCTATTTAATGAGAAACTGTCTGTAATTATGTATGTTGCATATAATGTATCATAGTATATATATGTAACCTCCCCTGCATAATGTTTATGCAGTAAGAAAAAGAGTATGCTATAAAAAGGGTATAATTCATTTTAATAAACTGCTATTCTTTTTTTTATTTAATCACTCCCCTACTTTCTGCATCTCTTTTAAACTAGGGAAGGAGTTACTAAACAATTCCAGAAACAGTGAGACAGACTCTGAGTTTTAATTTATACATGTTAGTTCAGRGATGGATGACTGCTGAAGAAAAACATCTATTTCTTAATTAAGTACTGTATTATTACTCACAGTTTCTCACTGCACTAGTAATCATCTTTATTCTCTTTGCAAATACTAAATACWTTTTTAAAAAATCAGAGTCAGCTTTAAAAGGCCACTGGCTTTATTGGGCTGAAGTTCCTAAAAAATTTTTCTTTTAATTTACCGAAGCTAAGTCTGGACTTAGCTCTTGGGAAGAATGAAACCATTAGGTTCAATGTAAATACTTTTACCAGTCTCCCTTAAAGCTAAGCAAGTTTCTGAGCTTTCTAAGGTTTCTAAGCTGACAGCACCCCTATATCTTACGAAACAATGTGTGAATCAAAACCACATTGTGTGCTTTTTTCATAGAACAGTGAATAAATACTAGCAGTATTTGATGGTCAGTTTTCCAAAATCGAAATTCCACAGTGAGGAAGAAAAAATATTTTTACAGCCACAGAAGTTATTCATTTTGTCATACTTTTCTCTGGTTATATTTTCAAAAGAATGTAATAAAGTACATGAGGCCATTTTTATATGCATTTGTATGCATAGACTTATAATTTTGTGTCCGGATATCTACTTTACATATGGAAAGCAATTGTTTTGAATTTTTTTGTGGTGCAGTTCAAGAAGTCCTTTTGAAAGCTTTCTCTATGTCATTTATCCCTCTTGCATAATAACAGCAATTTAAATTCCATGTAAGAAGAGCAATACTTGGTGTAGAATTTTTTAAGTTCCTGTGAAGGAAAAAAATACACTAAGTATCTTGTTCTGTTGCCATTTGCAAAACCCTACTTACTTGGTATTTCCTCCTAGGTCTCTTCGCAGTTTTATTAACTTGACTATTTTAATTTTTCTTTGGCCTGAATGTTGCTATACAGTATTGAATCTCAGACACTGAGCAAATATGGTGATTTTAAGTTATATGAGCATAAACAATCATGCCTTTGTAAGTTTATTCCATAATATGTGTTCTCTGATTTTGTTTTTGATCCTTTAATGTCCTGTTTTTAAAGCATACATAAATACAGTATTAAGATATCATAGAAATATTAATATTGGGGGGAAGAAAAGTATGTGTAGGTCAGTATGAATTTGCTAGTAAAACCAGCACAAGTAGTACATACTTGTCTGTTTACTGCTTTTCCTATGATTCTCCAGGCCCAGTGAAAGAAGTTGTATCCACAGCATTGCATTTCTTTTATGAGTAAGACTGCATTTAATGCTGAAGACTCTGCCTGCACGACTATGTCCACTATAAATCTGACCTCCACACCTCCCTTTCCAGCATGGCTGTACTCACGCTCCTTTGAAGTGACTGTTTGTAGAAACCATGCTGATAGTGAAGTTTCTCTATGCCACTGCATATGCCACGAGCATCAGCAGTGGCGTCCTGTCTGCCACTGCTTGCGGTGTAGACCTAGTTGCAAGGTCTACATTGCAACTGGTAAAAGAACATAGCTTAGGGGAAAAGCCTGTGGTCTTTCTTATCTATGGTCTTTCTTATCTGAATGTGATCCTTGAAGTGGTRCATATCTACTTGTTGGATGTCTGATTCCGAGGACAGGAAAAAATGRTAATATCCCATCAACTTGGAAGGAAAAGAATACTTTTCTTTTTCTTGCAGTGGCCTTTGTAAGTTATTTTAAATCTTGCCTATAGTTAAATTCAAATGGTAGCTCTATGTTGATCTTTTCTTGCAAGCTATCAGACTAATTCACAGAGAATGAGTGAAAATGGGGATTATTTCAAACCTTATTTTTTAAAGAATTTTTGAAGTTCCTCTTTCCATTGCTCTTGTTCTGTTTTCTGTCTGTATCATATTTCTCTTTTTGTTATTTGCAGTGTTCAGAAAGATTTCAACAGTGAATGCCAAATACTGCTCATCARAAGATCATTTCCAAGTTGTGTTAATCTTTTCCAACATACTTTCCTTCATGAAAAAGAAAAGAACCTGCCAAATACATTCTTTGGCACATAATAAAATAATTTTGGGTAGCAGACATTTTCTCTAAATTCTTGGCAGAAGGTGAACAGGTCAGATATCCAAGAAAAAAGGGTGTTACATTTAATATTAGTGAGTAATTGCTTCTACAAAATTTAGGGTAACAAGCTCACTATAATTCTGGCAACTAATGTAAGCTGCAGTTAGTGATCCTTTCTTTATATTTCCCAGGGACTGTGAAAGAACTTGTAATACAGGACACATTTCCCAGGGCTCTGGAAATAATTTCAGTCATTCAGCAATCCTAATCTTAAAACAAATGTTCAGGCCTTATTGTTCAGCTGATTTTTCTAAAAATATATTTCAACTGCAGTTGAATATTTTAAATTGCTAATGTGTGTCCTTGTTAAGCCCTTTATATAATTGCGAAGGTAAGTCTTCAAAAATAAGCAGACACTGCCAAAAACAGAGAGGCACTCTAGGATATATTACTGAGAAAGAAAAAGCTCAGCTTGGAGAAGAATCTCAGTCTGCTGTGAATAATAAACTAGATGTGGTTTAGGATTTTTGCCCACCTATTTTTTTAACTGTTTGTAGAATATTATCACTGGCTCCAGGCACCAAACTTTTATTAATTTCAAGCAAACGTATTTCAGGGAAACCGCTGTCCTCTTTGTGAAACCTCTGTGTATGTACACTAGGGTTCTATGAAAATAAAGTTATGTTTACATAATTACATTAGACAGAAATTTAAGGAGAAGCTCAGACGGGGATCCATGTTATGTTCATAATTCTAGCTCACAGTGCGTAATATGGAAGGGGAAATACTAGATTTTAAAATGGCAACTGCAGTCAACTACAGTGAAAAACATCATTATATTCTCCTGGGCAATGGGCAACGAAACGTGTAATTTACTTCAGGAACTAGATTAGCATGTGTTAGGCCCAGGATCAAGAAAATACAGTTGTTCTAAATTAGACTATTTGCTTCTGGTTTTGCAGCCAGAAATTGCATTCTTATGTGAACTTTCAAATATGGACTTGGTGATACATGTTTCTTGCTTCTCTATGCTAGTAAATCTAGACCTTCAAAAGAATTAGTTTGGTGCTAATTGTGCTGTTTGTACATCATTAGTCCTTGGAGGAAATGGTTTTGTTAATGGGCCTGTTTCACTGCTCTTTAGTGGAACTTTTTTAAAGTGCAATAGTAAGACTCTGATTTATTTCAGCTCACYACATTGTACCATGCTTCCTTGCCTAGCTTCCTCCTTGGATGGCAGTCCCAATACCTGGATGTTGAACAGCGGAAGGCATTTTTCCACTATMTGCATGTAGTTTCCTTAGCATGCTCTGCAAGCCGTTGTGCTGGGTTTGGTGGCGTGGTAAGGCTGCTGATAGGAGAGTGTGGAGCCGTCTTTTCCTCTAGCATGTGATTTTCTTTTGCCTCATTATTCTGTGGAATGTTTCTACTTGATGGGCTAAATCTCCAATGAGTTTTGCATGTATACCCATTTATGGTCATAAAATGATTTTACTTCACCCTCTTATGCCCATTTTTTCCCCCTACAGCCTGTAGAGCTCTAGTCAGCTCCTGTACACATTCCATTCTTGCATGAATTTTTATATCAATAAAAGTTGCAGTGATAGGGCCAGATACTAGACTACCTTAAGAAAACGGGCAATTATGCACTCAAAAAAGTGAGATTGCCAGCAGGTCACATTGTAGCCGTTGCAGGTTGGTTCTACTGAGCCAGAAGATTTAATCATTTCTGCAACCTTGGTCATTTTCATATCTTGTACCTGCCAGATACTTTCTAAGAGAACAGTTTGTTACTTCAGAGATGAAGATTGAAAGAACTTCTATTGGGAAATTCCATAAAGACAATGCAGTATCAGAGAAATCGATGAAACAGGGAGCGCTGATTATTTTGCACTGCACATAGAGATGGTTGAATTATTAGAGAGAAAGAAGAGGTATTCAGATAGTTTATGCCTCCTCTCTGTCTCTTTCCCTGTCTCTCTCTCAACATCACTAGTTTAGTGATTAAAAGATATGACACAGACCTCCATATAAAATCTTACTTCTTTCTGGGACAGAGGGCCATGCTTGGCATGAGCTTTACAAAGATTTGTAAGAATGAGTTGTTACTTGAACTCAGTGTCTGGATAGAGGCTGCTGATCACACCTGAGATGCGTGGGAAAGACAATTTGATGTTCATAACTCCTTATTCTCTGTCTCCTTTAGCAATAAAAATATTTCGATGAAGAATCACACAGTATGARTAATTAAACTGAATAGCTTACAAATAACCTAGAGGCAAAATCTGCTTTTTATAAATGATTTGAAAAGTATATTAAGTAAGTTTACCAGGAAAAAAAAATGTCCAGGTAGTTCACAGATAGAAAACTAAAGCAGTACTCAACAGATAGCTTAACTATTGATAACCAGGGACTCCAGAGTAACTGGCTAGGACTGTTATTTCGGAAATCATTGCTCACAGAGTCCTTTTTATGTAGTTCTGTTCACCTGTATGTTTGCAGCAGAAGCTGTAGCTGTTGCCGTTTAAGAATACAGTTTAAATAAGACTGCTTTTTACAGTGCTAAAGGAATCAGGAAGTGGAAGGAGCACTTAGTGAACAAGCAGTTTGTTGGATCTACAAGTGCCAGATGAACTTGTGCAGGGAATACTCAGCAGCACCCCATTTATGTGCTTATAAGGAATAATTATTAACATTTAGAGCAGGTGAGACACATCTCTCGTGATGGCAAGGAATTCTCAGGGCTATGTGGCAGTGCAGTTCTCTTTCCTTATGCCTACATTTGGTATGCATTGCTACTATGAGCCAGATTTGTTGCAAACAATTAAAATTACATAGCCTGCAGGTCAAATAAGCACACAAAGAACAGAATTATGCTCATTAAAACAAAAACTAATCACTTTGTAATCAATAACAAATATTGTTTTAAGGGAGACCCATTTTTAACTGAAAAGGAGCAGTCAAGGGAAAAGAAAAATCTCAGTCATCTCTATTTCTGCAGTTACAGCAAAATGTAGCAGTGAGATTTTGTAAAACAGCCCTACATAGCATTTTTGGCACTGCCTAGGGCAAGAATTCCCAAATGGCTGTATAGGTATCACTGATAGTATGTACAGACACCTCGAAGTGGGAAATGATACAGCACAGAACCAGGACCTGTTGTCACTGTCAGTGGTTAAAAAAAGTGTGGGAATTTCTGAACAAGGAATTTCTCTTAGTTTTCAACTCAAAACACTTGCATAACAATTTCTGGAGTGGGGGATAGGGATTCATTTAAGTCATTTCCTCTGCATGCGTTCTATGTCCTCTATTTTATGTTCTGTATAATCTTTCAAGACGTAACTGCTCCACAATTCGTAGATCACCTACCTTAAAGATAACGTCATTGGAAGTCTGCAGTTAATTTCTGTTGATATTGGTATTTTTTCAGGTATAATAATGTATGAATAATATTTACACATTGTACAGACTTAATGGTTATATTTCTCATCCTTTCACTGGARTGAGTCAGGGAAAACCTGGAAGCCATTCTCTCAATTCTGCCAAAAAAAAAAAATGCACAGACTTTGTCACTGCACAAGTGACTGTCCAGTTCAGTGGTGCAAAACCAGTTAAGTGTGTGGTCACAATCTTCCCCATCAGCCCTTTGTGTTTATATCTTTAGCTTTAAAAGATCGTTGTCTCATTTTGGAGGATTTACTGCATTAAGATTTCATTTATTGATGCTACTTAAATGTAAATTAGTGCTTTATAGAGTGATTATTACAATTACTAAAATGATAGGATTTACAGAAAATAAGACATATGGAGATAGATTTGCAACTTTCTTCTTTCTTTCTTCCCCTCCCCCCCCCATTTCATTCCTAGCTTTGATCTATCGAAATTTCATATCATCTCTATCACATCATGTCTTAAGATTCCCATTTGCAGCACATTCTGTCTCTGTTCTACTTCTCCCTAACTGCCTTGACAGCCTGCATAGAGTCACTGGAGGGAGTGGTGTACTGATTTTTTGGCTTTGTGTTCCCTAATGTGGTTTCATGAACTTCAGAAGGAGGGCCAAGTTAACATTTGTAACACAAGCATTTAAATAGCTAACATTTAAAACACTTGCCTTTGTTTAATAGAAATCACCTTTTTATAAGACTGAACTATAAAGAGCTACAACATTGCTATATAATGCAGTGCACTCACATACAGAACCCCAGAGAAAACTGGTGACATCTGCTAACTATAAAAGCAAAGCTCAAGTGATTTTTCAGTGTTATCTGAAACCTGACACGGGTGGAGCTTCCATCAGGATTTTCTTAATTGTATTCATCATCTTTAAAATTTTCGTATGGGTCTTATGAAAACATTGCTATAGCTGTATAAGAAACCAGGAGATAAGTAGCTGTTGGTTACCTCAGTTGCTTTTTCTTTAATTACATTTTTATGTCAGGATTTTTCCAAGAGGTGTGAGGACCACACTCACCTGAACTCAGCAGCACCCACYTGAACAGTTTAACTCTGTTGGTTTTCAGCATTTGGATGTTTGCAGCTAAGATTTTAGGGAAGTTGTCTTGACTGCTGGAGATGTGTAAATATTGCTGTTCCATGACACTGGAGCTGGGAGTGTTGTGTTTTGTCATCTGACAGGGGCTTCTGTAATGGTTCCTTACCATCAAGAGAACCTGTATAATAAAAAGATCCATGACAATAATAAAACTGGGTTTTTATGCTGAGAATSTCCTTTTTTCACATGAGTCAGGTGAGCTGTGTTACTCTTTGAGGATGTGGCAACTCAATACAGGACAACGAGGTTAGCTATTTGTGACGTTAATCTGGCAAAGCCATTGCTTGAAATTTGCCAGCAGCCAACTCCAAAGTCAGCAAGATACCAAATGCAGAAGTGACAGACACAAAGTCATGGTTAAACCTACTGTACATCCACAGTAATGGCTTTATCGCCTTCTTTATAGTTTTCTATAGAGGCTTGTTGGTTGCCTTTTTTATGCCATCCATCTTCTGATTGAATCTGGGACTATTTTGCAAAATGCTGAGCCTCTAGCTGCTGCCTGTTATAGTAGCAAACATCAGGGATTTTGGATGACAGCTTAATCACCTGATCCCTTTTTAAAACAGTTTGGCTGATTTATCCATCATGCATTTTAAGGTCTATTCCTTTTCAAGATGGTATTGTCAGTGTTAATATTATTAGTTCTGATTATACTACACATAAACAGAAACTAAGGGGGATCTGATTCTGTAATTCTGGTCAGTTGCTTGCCATATATTTATAGAGACAGATTTCGGTATCGAGTGATCGGGCCATGGACCTCTGACTCAGGCTGCCTGTGCTTAGTGCATGCTTTCTTTCTCTTTGTGGAACCCAGTAATGTGCTCAGATATTCTACAAAACAAATAACAAGGTAAAAACACTGCCACGCAGACCTTGCAGTCTGTTGTGGATGCAGCAGGAGGTGAGGCAGCTCATAAACTAGAGCAGGTCATAAAGAACAAGACAGAGTAAGAAGGGACCAGGGACTAGATAAATGATGCTGCATAGTTTTTCACGTGTTTTTTCTAGTGCTTTATTTTCATACCTTGCAATCTTTTGTAATTACACTCATAGCTGGACTGGATGCTTTTAAGTGGCACGCCAGAACTGGGGGAGAGTCAGGAAGGGAAAATAGGGTAGGGAAAGGAGAGGATAAGAGGGTGTTATCAGGAAGAGCAAAAAACATTGGCAAAAAAAATGTGTATGGGGAAGAGAATCACAGAGGAAAGAATACCGCAGTTTTCAAATGACAGGTATTTTGTTTCTTAGATTGTTTTTGCTATCTATCTATGGTCTTAATTGAACCACTTGCAAAAAGAATCTTTAAAAAATTTGAGTGAGAGAGTGAGAAAGCATTACTCCTAAAGCTGTGGAATAAGCCCAAAATCCTGTCCTCCAGCCCACACACAATTGGACATTGCATTGATATGGGGGAAATCCCTCAACGGACAAGACTATAAATGAAACTACTGTTGACAAGGGAAGGAGGCATAGCTATATTTAACAGAAGTATTTTCATTTGAGAGCTGCTTTCTGTTTTTTCTTTTTTCTTTCYTTTTTTTTTTTTTTTTCTTGTCTAGTCGGTGGAGACTGCTACGGCTCTTCCTGTTTGAGACAGCGCATGGGTGGTTTCCCCAAGGCTTTTAATGTTAGATTAATGCTCTGGAGACAGTGTGGTGATAAATGGGTTCCTACAGTTATATCTACATCCTGTTCTCCCTTCCCCCTCCTGCATGTGCCTGTACATATAGTCAGGCTGCAGTGCTTGCCTTCCTATCAAGCAACAGCTCAGAGCAGCTTCACCCAGCATCTCTTTCTTTAAAAYAGGTCTGCAAAAAATCTTCAATTTAGGATGCTGTCAACTTCATTACTGGCTATTTCTAGGACAATGACAAAAATGAAATAGAGAAAAAATTATGATTAAAAGAAGGATTCGTGAATTGGCTTGTCATCTGCTGCGTGACACATTCCAGTTAATTACGTTTGTGATTACTGTTCACTTTCAGAAAATAGGTTTATGGGAGTGGCCTTTTTTGTTGTTGTTTCATGTTTTAATGGCAATGCTCTGCATGTCATATTACACTCAGCAATAAATGTGGTGAGCAGAGCTTTTGAAATCTCTTCCCTTCTGTGAGAGAATGGCTCCCCTGCGTGAGCTGCATCTCTGCTTTGGTTTTATACAACTTGTGCGTAGGCTTCAGAAAACACTGATACTAAAATGTTGAAAGGAAAGTGAAGATTTGAGTCATTTTTACAATTAGTGGGACTTGCTCTTGGTGTGATTCATATTTTTTTCTTTTTTTTTTTCTTTTTAATTAGTAGATTTCTATGGTGATGCCTCCCAGTGCGCATTTCCCCTGCTGTATGACTTCCCTGGGGTGGGATGTGCCTGGGGAGTGGGGGGGCTGCAGCAGCTGAGTGGCCCTCAGGATGGCTCCGTTTAACCTTCTGAGTTCCCTGTAACCAGCTTGCCTTCCTCCGTTCACCCTCCGGCGTCTTGCAGGTCTTGCAGCCGGCTTATTTTTAGACTGCGAAGGTGCAGGTCACTGATGCGTTTCGCTTTCACGTCATGGCTTCCTCTGCCTGCTTTCAGGTTTCTCCCACTCGGCCTTCACGTTCGGTATCGAGAGCCACATCAGCCAGTCCAACATCAATGGAACACTAGTGCCACCTGCCGCACTCATCTCCATCCTCCAGAAGGGGCTCCAGTATGTGGAGGCTGAGATCAGCATCAACGAAGTAAGTCCCCCCCCCACCTCCGCCACCGCCAGAGCTCCCCAGCTCATGCAGCATCACTTTGGGGGCCAACCTTAACAGCCCAAATAATCCTGAGTTTCTCCTGACGTGGTTCCATTTTGTTCCTCATTCCTGTTTTGCCCCACCCCCAACAGAGTGCTGAAAAGCTCTGGAGATATATATATACATAGAGAGAGAGAGTGTGAGAGAGAGAGAGAAAGAGAGAGAGAGATTTCAGACTTCAGCCATGGGTTTGAGGGTTCACTTCAATGAATTTTATTGTGCTCCGACTAACAAAGTCAACAAATCACAAGTGCACAGATTCTTGCAGCAAACAAGAAAATGTGTGTATGTGTGTTTACAGTCTTGTGTTTTCAAGGTCACAGCAGGATTTGACGGGAAAGACCTGTAGTGTGGGTTCAAACTTCAGCCTTTGTCTCTCTTAGAAGCCAGTACTGCATGCAAGCCATGATAAGCCTGATCAAAAGTCCGTAGAAGTCACTGGAGGGATTCTTTTTGATTTCAGTGGTTTTGGCTCCAACCATATAAAGCCCAAGCATTGTCCCATCATGTACATGGTGAAGGGACTGTGGGTAAATTTTAATCCTGGCTGGGCCACTGTTGTCTATGTGGATTGTGTAAGCAGCCAGCAAAGTGCCTCTGCTCTCATATTGCACTGCTTGGAGAAACGAAGGGAGTATGTAGGAAAAAAAAATAGTATTTTTGCCCTGCTGACCTTAAAAGCATGATGCTTCGGGGGGAATGAAGCATGACAGATAAGCAAGTGCTGCATCGCAAAAATTTGCTATAGATGTTCGTAATTGTCAGAGATCTGCAATAATTAATAATCCATAAAAACCTTTTGCTTTTTCCTCTATAGCTAAATGTAGTATGTGAAGAAGCATGAGTGAGAAAAAAAAAAAAAAGAATATAAAAAAGAGAAAAGATTGCATTTGTAATGTGTGATTTGGAAACTCATTTGGTTTTTATCAGTAGCATTCTGTATAGTTTTCTTTTTAAGATGTTTAAGGGTTGTGTATATGTTATTTTTTAATTGGAGCAATGACATTTGACATTCATGCCTAACTGCGCTTTGATGCAGTTGTAATAACAAACCACTGTTAGGAATCTGTCTCAATTTGCTGCTACTTAACATTTTGCCCTATACTTGAAATTGGATCTACACAGTTGGACACTTCCATCCATGAACAGCAAGTTCAGGTTGTATGAAAGCCGTATGGATCTATTGCTATGAATCTCACTTGGGGATTCAGAATTGACCTCAGTTCGGACAATGATCTAGAAATATGTGTGTTGGTGCCATTAAGATTTATGATGTTCTCATAGTGGTTTGATTCTGTTCAAATACATACTTCTTAAGTATGTTACAGCAAAAGAAGTCAATCATTTTGAAGTCTAGTCCCCAATAGTAGCTACATACAGGCTTCTGTATGTGCATGTCACATACAGTGTAATCAGTGAGTCTCCAAGCTCATGTTTATGAAGTGGCCGTATTATTTATGAATCATGGAAAGACAGCCATGGAAATGGTCTAGAGAGCAATTTTACAGTTAAAAATTTAAGATACCAAAAATCCATTGGCAACCATTCTTTTCATTGCATAACAAGGACTTGAACCAGTATTCAAATAAATGTGTATAAAGACATTTACATTAAAAAATATTGAGGGGAAACAATGCCTATATTTGTCTTTTCTAATGACTCTTCCCTCCTTTATCTTCTTCATGAGGAAACAAGTATGTATTATCTTAATATTGTCATTGTAAGGGATAATTAAATGAACAGTCCAACAGAAGCATACTAGTCAGCCAAATTACTGTTTTTTCGTATTAGTTATTTTTATCCATTAAAAATGATACTGTTTCCCAGCTGCTTCATCTGTCCACATTCTAACTCGTATTCCTAAAACCCCAAACTTTCACTGCTGGGTCTTGTTTACTTCAAATAATTAAATGAAGTTTGAAAGAGATCATTAAAATGGCACTTTGTTGAGACTACAAAACGTTTATGCCATATTTAAGATAATGGGAAGGTCCAAGTGAGGCTAAGTTAAGTAGATACAGCTGTTTTTGGCCTGAGTCTGTATTAAGTCGTTAAAAATAGCCCTTGAAGGTTAATTTAGTTGATTCTTAACCCTGAAGCCTAATTAATGAAAATCTAAATGTAAGTCCTAACTATTTGTCCATGAAACTGAAAAACAAAAACAAAAAAGGGGAAAATAATAGTATAGCAGTCCTGTAAAATCAGCTACAACTGGTGGTGCAAGACTGGTGAGTGCAGTACCACAAACTGCTGAATTTGTGCATATRTCTTGTTTTGTCTGAGGTTCATCATTTGTCTGCCACTTCCATTCAAATGTCACTGCTAATGCAGCAAGAAAAACAATTCAGCGAAAGTCTGTTTCTCAGTTTTAGCCATGACTCATTATTTCAAAATGTAAAATAAACTTTGTCATCATTCAGACAATTTGATTTTCATAGCATATTTTTTGCATGTGTAAATAGCTTCTATACCTGACTTACAAAAAATTGCAATAAATTACCTGTTCATAGAACAGGTAATTTCTAAGTTGAATATGAACACCATCATAGTGGATGTGAGAGAGAGATGGACCATGGAAGTGTGGCACTGTAAGTTAAGTCAAGGTGCAGTATCTTCACACAAACTAGTTCAGTCAGTGTCTCTTTAGGGTGACCTCTTTGCATTCCTTGTCCATAGTGAAGATCTTGAACCTACAATTTTACTGCTGCTCATTTTCCCTGCAGGATGGTACAGTATTTGATGGCAGGCCAATAGAATCACTGTCTCTGATAGACGCGGTGATGCCTGATGTTGTACAGACCCGGCAGCAAGCATTCAGAGAGAAACTAGCTCAGCAACAAGCCAGTGCAGCAGCAGCRGCAGCAGCAACGGCAGCAACAGCGGGAGCAACGACAACTGCTGTTTCCCAGCAGAACACACCAAAGAACGGAGAAGCCACTGTGAATGGAGAGGAGAATGGGGCACATGCAATAAGTAAGCCAACATGTGCAGCTGCTTTCTGTTACTGGGGTAGATTTGGGTTTGAATAATACTCTTGTAGTTGGTTGCCATCCATAACGTGACAARACTCAGGGGAATTATTCCAGGAGGAGGTGTATTTTTGGAAGGCTGCTGAGTGAACATCGTATTTCCTGTCACCGTGCTCTGTTTTACTGGTGCCTTCTCAGAATCCAGAAACTTCAGCTATCTTCAAAACTGCAAGTTGAAGCTGGTGTCATGAAGTGGAACTGCATGCTGTTACCTTTAGCAGGCTACCCGAGCTTCATCAATATTATCAGCTTTATAAGTGCTTTTAGGCAATTGATAAACAATTTTTAGACAGTTGATAAAAATTAGGACAAACTGTAGCTACAGTTGATCATTTTGGCCAGACTGATAATTAAATTAATATAAACTGGGAAGGAGATAGGCTAAGAGGTTGGGATTTACAAGCCATATATGTATTGGTAAATGAAACATCACCAGAGCATAGTTTTGAACACTATTCTGTGATAGCCCTGGCCTTATTACCATGGTCCTTGACACATTTTGGCCTGTACAGGCTAGCCATCTTAGTACAGTATGGTCAAGTACAAAATAGAGGATAGCATGGGCCAGGAACTATTCCCAGAAAACAGTTTGGATACAGCCAATGTTGTATTGAAGGCATAGAGGACAGCATTCCTAATCTATTTTRTTTAAGAGTACCTGCTTAGTCATACGGGCCACTGCAAATATCTAAATAAATGTTAGCTTCCCTAGACTTCCTTAGTCTATGGGAAAAATCAGAGTCTTCAAGAGCTCTGAATTCACCTTTGTTTATTGATGACACAGGGAGACTAAGCTAGACATAGTTAGACATATAAAACAAGAACTGCACATACCAGCATGTGTAACTAAATCTTGRTGGCTGTGTTGACATTGTGGGGCAGATATGATTAATGGGTCTGGTTTCTGAGTGCAAACCATGCTAGGGCACTGGCTGCCCTCTGAAATAAGAACTTAATCCCTAATTTCCCTCAAAAAAATGCAGCAGAACGTGCTTGGCAGGTTTTGTGGGAAGCTCCAGTAGCTCCTTGGCTTAGACAAACAGGAGGTCAGGGCTGTAGTCATGCAATGGAGTGTATTTGTTCTGCAGTGTAGATACCTTTATCAGTCTCCATCTTCTCTTTGATCTGAACAGATTCCACTATGAGCCAGTCAAAAAAATGTTCGCAAACTAGGTTTTTCTTTGGAGAACTCCAATTCAACAGGATAGTTTTCCCCAATAAAACTGCAGTGATTTAAATTATACTTTTCCTTTGAGAAAACAATTGTAAAGAAGTTCTGAAAATTTCCAAAATAATATCTCTTTCTAGACTAAAGAGTTATTGTTTTATTTCAGAATGATCCTTTGCTTTGAAATTGAACTTATTTCATATATAAAGTGGTAAAAAAAGATATGAAAATACTTGTAAATGTATCAAACTGTGACATTTTGTTTGTTGACCCTTTCCTTCAGCTCATTTGTGAATTTGGGGAACTTCTTCCTATCTCAGARCAAAAAATAAATTCTGAAGGTAGAAAACTGATTAGCAGATCATCACTAGTACAGATCCTGTCAGATTTGCTTCTTCTTGATCTGAAAAARCTCACATGCTATTGTATTTAGAAAAGGAAAGCCTTGCAGATCACTTCAGATGTATCTTCACGTTCTACACCATGATCTCTCAGATTTGCCATTTGCACCTTTGAAAAAAAGTAATTCTCACAATAATTTTTAATAGAACTATTTTCATGAACAGTTACAGACCTTCCTTGGAATATTTATGAAGAAGTCCTGTATGACTTAATATGTCATCCAGGAGCTTTGCCTGGAGTAGGATGCCAGTAACTGACGTTGTGTTGTCTTGTAAAATTTCACCGAGGTAGGATTCATGTCAACAAATGAGGTGTTCCGCCAGACAGCAAATTTCTRTTCCACCATACAGCAAATTTCAAAGCATAACTATGGATACGCAACCTGCCAGGCAGASAGGTTAACAGAGCAGTGGAAATGGGAAGACAGAGGTCATTGGGGAGTAGCTGGCCAGCTGGCACATGCTGTTGACAGCTGCTGTTGTACCAGTTACTCATCATGGGCAAAGAGGTGAGGTCTGCAGTTTAAGGAGAAACAGGCTTTGGAGAGAAGCTGCTGAGAAATACAAGGGCAGTGGCTCTCTGTTGTGTGTGTCACCTTGGGAGAATTGTAGCCTTTCTGTCTGGGTTATTCAGGGTATATCAGGAAGGTGGTGGAGCACAGCTGAAGGCTGAGGAATATACATGGAAGATGCACACAAAACTGCAAAACTGGCATTCTCACTCTTGAACAGATCTGTTTAAACAACAAACTGCAAGAGATCTGCTTCAGTAATTGTCAGCAACCACTAGAAATAAAGACTCTAACAAATCTAGTGGATAATATATTGCATGGGTCTGATTAACTTTCTTACACTCTTATTTCTCCTTTTTATGGTAAAGGTATAAAAATATAGTTACGTTAGTTCAATAATAAGTCATGCCCTTTCCTTTCATAGGGTTCAGAAAGTCTGTTTAGTCTAGGATAGAATAAGACAAAGGGTCTTGCAAAAGTTTAGGTTAGGACAGAAGGCATAGGATAGGATAGGACAAAAGCTTAGGATAGCACATAGGATGGGTAAGGTGAAAGCTGGGAGACCTACTGGGGTAAAGGGCTGCTGATATGAAAGATGTGAGAAGATTCACAAACCATCTTTTCCACTACTGTCAGGTCCCACAGAACAGATTTTAAATGGTGTCTTAGTCTTTAATCATAACCTGGAAATCACCAATATATCAACCTGTCAAAAAAAAGGGGGGGGGGGGGCAAGAAAAATTAAAAACAGAGAAGGAGATGTCTTTTCTTTGGGAAGTTATCTAGTTTACATTTATTCTCATATGGAGTTCTCCTGGACACTGTAACTCTTCAAAAAAAWTTGTTAATGTATTTAATATAATAAGATAGAAAATATTTTTATATGTACTGTACATAATATAATTAGTATACTATGATAGGAAGGGTGATTTGATCTAAGAAAGGGAAAAAGAAAAAAAATCTAACCATAGTAACCATTTGAGGCACAGATTTAAAAAAATAAAAATAAAATTGCTACCTTCTTTTGCTGTTTCATGGTAATGTTTTCAGCTTTAAGTCAGCTTAAAAAATAATAATAAAAAAATCAGTATGTGGAAATGGAGCCAAACTTTGGATTGGTTTCCAACTCAAATTTAGTGTCATTTATTTCATTATTTTTGCAAAGATTGGCTTGGGTTTAAGGAAAAAARTGTCAACAAAAGAAACCTGAGCCCTGTTCTTTTATTAAAATTGTGGCCATAAAGAACARCTTCAATGAATGGCCTGTCAAAGATTTAATTAAAAAAAAAAAAACACATTTCCTGAGAAAACTCAGGTTTAGATCTTAAAATAACCTTTTTTTTTAATCTGGTGGAAAAATAAAGAAACGGTTGAAATCACTCACTGATGTTTTAAAACTGTATTTTTWWAAAAAAAATCATAAAAGTTTGGAGGATCGTAACTTTTAATTTCCAGTAGGTTTAGGTTTTTAATATGTTTGAGGGAAAAAATTACAAGAACATGATGTATTTTTAACCARAAGGTTCCTGACCTTTAGAAAATGGTTTGTATTAACATTTCAGCACAGTCCTCCAATGTGTGACCTGTTCACTGTATTTTTCACCTATGAAAATCTGTTGCATTTGGTAGAACTGTCTCGTCTTTTTCAAGGATCCTGTGTGCAAGAATTTTCTAATCCTAAGATACTAAAAAAAAAAGAGAGAGAGAGAGAGAGAGAGAGAGTCTATTCCTAATGATTACTGTGTCTGGATAATGATTACTGTATCTGGAGATTTCTAGTTCCCTTTACATCTATAGTATCCACAGCCATAGGAAAGCAGAATTTTCAGATAAGAAAGGGCTCAAACTAGCTCACACTGTACAAGGAGCTCAGCCCTCATTACTAGGGTATCATCTTGTACTCTAGGKTTCTGCAATTTTTTGTTGTTTAAGTAGCCAACTCTTTTTTATATTGCTAGTTTCTATCTGAATTTGCAAAGAGCCTGAAGCAGTATTGCAAAAGTAGGAACTGTCCCATTTGTTCAATGGGGCATTTTAAATCTTAGCATACTGCTTAGCAGTAGCAGTCTAAATATGAATGTTACAGACTATTTAATTACTGATAAAAACAAGAAAATACACATAATATGAAAATTTGCAAACATTTTTGGGAAGACTCGACATTTATCTCCCCCTCTTATTCTGCACAATTGAAGATTGTCAAAATGAGTAGTAGAAAATAGTAATAGAAAATAATTCTGGAGRTGTTCGATCACTCCCAAAAGAAAATCAGTCTTGCATACACCAGTGCAGGTATCAGCTGATCAAGGTTTCTCTTTCATAGCAAGACCATCTTTCTTTTCAGCAATTAATAACATTGAAAGTGTGTATTTAGGTTCTTCCGTCTGGCCATGTACAAAGGAAAAAATTCTAAGAATTGGATGGCTTTGCCCTGATAGCACCTCATAACTCTGGGACCTGGGAGTAATGCTGTTTCCAAGCCTTCATTTGATTTTACTCAAGAGTGAAAAGCAGCTCTGCCTTTAGAGCCAGGCAGGTGACACTAGGATCATATCTGGTAAGAGCAGCTCTCATTTAAATTTTTCAAATTAAAGTACTTGAAAGATGTTACCTCTTGACTTGCCCCCAGTTTCCAACTCATACTGTGAATAGGACACAGAGGAACGCATAATCATTACCATGCTGCTGGTTTTCTCATCAAAGTATGCTTTAAAACAGGTGRTTTTCTACTGTGGTGAGAAACAGAAGGTCATGGGTTCTGGGCTCCTATCTTCTGGTTGGTTTTGATAGTGCATTACCCTGATTACCCAGAATATCATATCAGAGTTTCCAGTTGCTAATGTCAGGCTAGATCTCGAGCATTATTATATCCTGACAGTATTAATTTTAGTAGTTACACGCATGAGGAGTTATCAAGGGCAATGATTTACGTATGAACTTAGCAGAGGTGTAGGTTTTACAAACAGACATTTGTAATATGTTAATTTTTATATGACGAGTCCATAGATAGTAAGTATAGTTAAAAATACAAGTATTTTGAATGAGGAATGTGAACTATGAAACTACTGTTATCTGTTTCCTAATTTTAATACTCAAAGCAAYGCCATGTAACTCACTGAATTACATGTGAGTCTGCAGCATAGCTAGGGCACAGACTGCACACCCCATAATTAATAAGGTACCCAACAAAATATGCTATTGGAAGTGCTGTTTATGCAACTYGGTAAAAATTAGACTGAGCAGATCAAAGTAGTTGAAAGCATGGGCAAGGGTAGAAATCTGGAGATCTTCCTTCCGATGGTGATTGTATACTATCACAGTCTGCTTTGCCAGGCAATGGGCAATAGCTCAGCAGGGCATGATATTGGGACAGGTGGCTGATTTTAAATACCATAAACTTGTGGCAATAAAGAAACATAATTATTTCACTTGTGAACCTATGGATCTCCATATGTGATTAAAGAATGACTAACTAAAAGATTTAACCCAGGATAAGGACTTGGACTTTGATCAATCAGAGCAGATCAGCTGGCCAAGAAATTGATTAAATAACCTGAGGCTGCCTCTCTTGACAGCCTGCCACGTACCTGCTCTTGGATGTGCTTTTTGTGAAATGGGCTATGCTTCTGTATGTAACATCTGTTATCTGTTGTTTCAGTTTGTTACCTGTCCTTGATTGGTGTCTTGTTCACAGAGGATAATAATCTTGTGTTGCTGCCAGGAAGTGTAGTTTGAGCTGAAAATGATGAAGATTTATACTGAAGCGATGAAAATCTGGAGTGAAAACATTGTTCGTGGTGCAAATTGGAACGAATTGCTGCCACTAAGAAATTCATCATTTTAAATTTGCTTTATTTTTTCCTTAAGGAAATGCAAGAGCTTTGTAAAAAACAAAGTTCCTTAGACTGCAAAAAAACCACCAAAATTGCAGCATGCAGGTTAAGTATATCTATGCATCATTGGTTCCTTTGCATAAATCATGAAACCCTAAAGTAAGGTGATCACACTCTGTTTTCCTGTAGTGCTCAGGGAATGAGGCCCTTATTTGGTATATCCATCATCTGTCAGTAACCCCACATATTTCTTTCTGGACACCCTTCAAGAAACTGAATGTGCTGTATGTTACTTTCCTAAAAGAACAACATAGAGCTTTCTCAAATGCAGTAATATGCTATTTTAATAAGTCCTTAAGTCATTTTTTTTATAAATTCAGCTTCAAAAAATATACTGAAGTAAATGCTAACCATTTTTTTCTAGAAAAGCTACATGCATTTATACAGAATATTTTGGAAAGTTCTACATTTTGAAGAACTATCATAACTTTGAATTACCCTAGGGAAGAAAATAGAATAATGTGGTCAGTGACACAATACAGTACGTTATTTGTAATGTGTTCATTGCATTAAGCTTTAGCCTGTGGGTAGCCAGCTATTTTTAAAGCAGATCTAACATCATCTTGCAGACTACTTATATTCGGCTATGTCTCCTTACAGATAATCATTCAAAGCCAATGGAAATTGACGGGGATGTTGAAATTCCTCCTAACAAAGCAACAGTCCTTCGGGGCCATGAATCAGAGGTGTTCATCTGTGCCTGGAACCCTGTCAGTGACCTGCTGGCATCTGGGTAAGAGCATGACTGAAACTAGCTACTGCAATTGGAGCTTATTTAGAGACSCAAGAACGAGAGAGCATGCACTAGAGATTAACAAGACTTCTCTCTACTGTTTTTCCAGGCTGCAACTGTTTTTTTTCAGCAGTACCCTAGCTGAGTAGGAGCTTAGTAACAGTAAGGTGACACAGAATATCAAGCACTTCCACATTTAAGATGTGCTAGGATAGAGCACCTAGAATGCTCTCTATAGTCCTGAGTACACACGAAGTATTTTGAATATTTTTAAAATAATAATGGAAAATTCTTAAAATATTGAATGATCATGTGATCCGCTCTGATTCTTCTTACTTAATGGTGTACACTTGGGTCTCAGAAAGTCTTTGTCATCCAAGCTTTCTTTGAAGAAGTATCAAAACTTTAAAACAGAATTATCTTTGGCTTATGTCTGCATTAACATGGCGCAGCACAGTAGGGACAGGTCTATAGAGCAAAACACTTGTGTGAGGACATTATGTCCCAGTGGTTCTATTGGGGAGGGGTACTTCAAGCTAGACATAATTTTGTCGTAAAAACTGAATGTTCAAGAGTGGTTTGAGGGCATATTTTGATTTAATTTCATTGAAAAGGAGTCCCTCCAGTTTGTGCTCCCCAGGATTGCTATRCATTCAGAACCAAAGTGTGGTAAGCGGGAGAACAAGGAAATGCATTTACAAAGCATATTYGTGATCCAAACTAAAATGCTAATAATGTACATACCTGTAAGAGCTATATTGAGACACTGTCAAAAACTGCATTTGTCCGTGCTTAGAATTAAACATTAAAATGAAGGCTCAGATGAAGAAGTCTAACTGGGAACCTGAAGGAAAGCTGATAGAAGAGGGATGAGTCTTCATGATGTACAGCTATTCAACATATTTCTGAAAGGAAGAAATGTCCTTATTCTGTTCCCAAATTTTTGCAAGATCATCAGTATAGTCTTCTTCTAAGGTTGACTGAATATATGAAAATGAGGGGTTAGAGTGCAAATGTAAAAGAATAAATAGGAAAAATAAAAGTCATTGGCAGAAATAAATACAAGTTGTAGAAACAGCACAAGATCTCTAAGAAAGGGAAGACAACAGTCTGTTGAAGAAAAGAGTAATTTCTGATAACAAAATAGATTTTAGAAGACAGAATTCTTTTAAATGTCCTTTTTATTCTGAAAAGTCCAAAGCTAATAGTACTTTTAGTATCTGTAACACAAGGTATATTCATATATTCATTTTAAATGGATATAGTGGCAGAAATTGCAAAAATGCGTGTAGATTTTTTGGATGAAATACTTTGGTTGTCAGCTCTTTTTTTCCATAGGCTTAATGGCCTTTTGATTTGTGACAGAGTCTGTGGTTGATACCATGATTCAGACAAGCAATAGTAATAACAGACACACTTTTCTGCCTTGCATTTACTATGCTTTCTGCTAACCATATTCCTCTACCCACTCAGCCTTGTAGTGTCTCAGGCAGTATTTCTACACAGTATTACTTATCCCTAGCAAAGGGCAACCCAAATTACTATTATTAAGAACATAAGAAGGGACCTCTTGGTCATGAAGGAGGCAAGAGTGAAAGAGTTCTTTCATACAGATAGTTCTCTTCCAAGGACATAATTGAGAGAGCTATAGAATGAGATTTATTTAATGTATAAATGAAAAATACTTTAAGACTGACACGCCTGAAAAAACTATGACATATAGTATTCCTTAATCTTCCTGGTCCAAACCTGAGCAAATGTTTCAAGGGAAAAGAAAAAAGTGTCAAACGAAGGYAAAGATTCTGTGATATTAATGAAATGTTACTACATACATAAGGATTTGTAGATCAACAACAAGTTATCCTGAACTAACTTGATCCTGTATTACTCATTTGACGTTTCAGTATATGCCTAAGTACGGTGATTAACCATAGRTAATCATGACATAATATTGGAACCCCCACAGATTAAGGTGTGAGAATTTAATTAATCATAGTAAATTGTTTTCATGGTTGGTTCTTACTAAAGATGAAAATTTAGAGAAAATTTCATAAAAATGTGGAATAACTTTCCAGATGTGGAGACAGATTTACAGAGAAGATTCAATGGCTCTCTTCAGAGCTGTTATCTTAACCTCTTCATTTAGGATCATTCAAATCTGGACTGAATATGTTGATCTGATAGAGCTTCTTCAGCCCTCAGCCTCCACTGCTATCCTAAACAGTGCATTTTTAATGGTAAATTTACCCATTATGGTATTTATTTGAATTCTGTGAAAGATAGTCTTCAGGTGATAGGTCAGCCCAACCACATTATTTAAGGAAAATCCATGGGGAGAAAGGATACCATACGGAATTATCCTTTAGGCACACGTGGTGATGCCTGAGATGAAGTAAAGAATGCTGCTTTATTCTGGAGAGCATCTACGTAGCTGATCTTAGACATCTACTCAAGTGCTCTGTCCCTCTGCAGGGGACATCTCTCAACTCATTCTATAGGGAATTAAGACCTCATCAGTTAGCTTTTGCATTGATAGGTATCTCTGGGTATCTGATTCACCTCTTTGCCAGTACTTGCCATTCCTATCCTGGTTCCTGAGGCACTGTAGCTTGCAGTCCTAGCATGCATAGTTTAAACCATGCAGAATCTGATAAACCAGAGTATGTACTGCAGTGACTAAGGAGTCAGGTACAGTTTAATTCTGCTGCAGGGCACTAAACACCAGTAGTTGGATGGGGCAAAGAGCACAGGACATTGATATTTTTAACAGCTTCAGCTAAACCTGGAGGATGGCAATCAAAGCCATTAGTCAGATGCCATTTGCCTTTACCCTTAAATTACAGATTTTTATTAATAAGTTTTGCKACTGATTTTGGAAGCACATAAATACACACATGGCTGGAAAGTACGTTCAGGTTCTGTTTCTTATGCARACTGATGGCAATGCAATGAAAATAAAAATTGTTTAAGTTCATGCACCTYCTGATCGGATTTTAGCCTGCTCACAAGAAACAAAGCATGCGAATTCAGTTAGCCTTCAGATAATGCAGCAATGATTGCCATATAAAGCCTACATGATTGAAATGGCATCGAATGCACAGAAAAAAAAATAAGCCAAAGAAAGAGAACCGATTGTTTCTTTATGCTATTGCACAAAAAAAGTGTTTGAGATGTCTAGCATAATAATGGTAACAGTTATCATATATGGGTAAAGTATGTATTACAGCATCAACTAAATGAGGGGAAAAAATCCCTGAGCTCTTCAGTATGCTGCAGTTCTGTTTGTCCTGTACAAATTGATGAATGCTTCCAAAATGAAAACTACAGTTAATTTGATGTGCCAGTCCTGAACTGTTATATTCTATAATAGCCATATTGTCCTGCCCAGCCCTTAATTTTCTTGTACTTTCCCATCTGCCTGACTGTACTTTTCTGCTGCCCTTTAAAAATACGTTATTTGATAAGTGAAAGAACAGATTTCCTCTGACTATATACCGCTTAGTACAATGGACCTCAGTATATTACAAAGTATTTTCTTCAAGCTGTAGRTTATACAACTAATAAGTTTCTCTAACAGTTAACATTTTAGAAAGCATTCTGATGTAATCTTCAAATCACTGGAAGAGTAACACAGGTATAAGATCTAATCCAAAACAAACTGTGTRTGAGGATTTGTTTGCAGAATAAAGTATCTGAAACTAGAGCATGAGTTTCCAAATGTAGTGGTATCCCACTGAGAAAGGGAGTTTGATTTTTGATGTTCCATCCACTCATTCACAGACTTTCAAGATAGGAAGGCTAGCACAGCAATGTGTGCTGTCTGGACTTTATAAAGGGCTGTTAAAAAAGTGGAGACAGGCACCTCTCTGATAAAATAGCCAGCAAATAATACATACAGTCAGCTACTCTTTCCTCTTCCACCACACCTTAAAGAGGAGAATGGGAGAGACCAGAGATATCAGAAAAGCCTATCAAAGGCTTGAGCGTCACCAGATGCTTATGAGAAGGATGCTTAGATATTGTGAAGGGAAGTATTATAATAATACAGCAAAATGCATACATACAGACAGGTAAGGGGATTAATTATCTATTATGAAACAAAYCAACATTCTAAAGCAAATAAATGCTTAAAAGATTTTGGACGTGTAAAATGAAATGTAAATAGTTGGCCAAATCTCAAGCCATCCCCAGCCATAGTTCTGATTCTGCCCTTCTCTGCAAAGACTGCTTTCTTCCATGAAATATCTTTCAGTATCTGTTTTAATTTTATGACACATATAAGTTATTTCAGATGCTTATGTTCCATGGATAGTGCAGAAACCCATTACAGCTACCTCCACATTAGYAAACTAAACACGCCTGGGAATATTCTTAGGCATTGAGGCCAGTTGACAGAGAATGACCTGTATCTATGCTAGCAAACTGCCTTGGCTGCAGGCAGGGTAGCTGCCTACAACCTGCATATTTGGAGTTTTCTCTGAACCATTCCACCCACCAAGCTATGCCCAGGAATTATTCAGGGAGAGTGTCTGCACCTGGAATGCGCCAAGAGGCCTTAATGGCCCTGACAGACATTGCGAGTTCAAGCAGACCAAATTCTGGCCTAGGGATAATCAATCAGTTTGCTAACATAGGTAGTCCTGGTCTAGTAACCAAGTATGCTTATGAGCATACTTGAATTTCTTAACGTTGAAACAGACTGTGAATGTCAACGTTGCGGCAGCTTGAACTCTAGAAGTTTTTCTACTCAAAATTAGGATGCGTCTGTGTACACATCCAGCTGCTACTTTCAGGAACATGCTCTGTTCTGTTGCATCCAGCAAGGTCCTTTAAGCAACCCTCATAGCCCCAAAGCAGGTGGCCTGGCATCATTCCCAAAACCCAGCRGTAGATTTCTTTGCTCATCTTTGCTGATCTGCACCAGCCTCTTTCACAGGAGGAGACTCTGTCTCTTCCAGAGCATCGTGTGCCCCTTAGTGTTCCTTAGTTAATGAAGTAATCAGCTATAGAAGCCATTGTTCACAAAGTTTTAGGATTGTGGCTGTGTTTCTCAGAAGCAAGAAAAGATRTTTCTAGATCGTCTTCTGATATCACCTCTATGATGTATATAATGCTTTTAATTACCATATTCCTTATACCAGTTGACAGGAGCTGTTTTGACTTACCCAGCCGTACCTGCTATTGCAGATTTCAGACTCCTCAAACAGTGCTAATTCTTTTAACTACAAGGGTTGATTTATTAGCAAGTGACTTTATTGAAGCCTGTTTCTTCATTGCATCAAATCCTTAATGCAAAATGTTTAACCATTAGGTGAGGTCTGCTTGAACAAGCAATACTGTAGAATCAGTATTGACAGAGAGCCTTCTGCTAAAGCTTAGGCACTAACATCTTCCCCTGGATRCCTCCAAGATACTTCCCTCTACTGACTCCCTAGGATATGTAAGCACTTATTTTGAGAGGCCTGCTTCATTAGCAAAAAATTAGATCCATAAATTTGGAGGAGGGGTTCCTTCCCTTTATGCCTTTAATAATCTCTTTTAAAATAAAATAATAACTAATCTAACCTATTTAAGCCAGAAGTGCTAAGTATACATTTTAGCAATATTGCATAACAGTGTAACAGTAAATATARTACTTGGAACTGGATATTAGAAATAACAAGATGCAAGAGTCATCTTGCAAGTATCTTTACACAACTGCAGCTATTTTAATCTCTGTGCTGACAGTTATGGAATGGGGATTTTATATGTCACAAATAAAGCTTTGCAAGCATTTGTCCACCTGAATTCATGCGGGCTGAAGAGCATGAAATAAAATTCTTTCAGAACTAAGCCTTCCAAAAATTTGGCAATATTCTACCCTAGTGCAGAACAGTACTCTATTACTCAAATGTTCATGACTTGCATGTTGGAATGAGCTGTTTTATCATGCAGATAGAAATGCTTCTGCGGGCTAAGAAGATTAAATATCTTTCTGAATTGTGTTTGAACTACAGTCTTCTAATAAGGCAGGGTTCACTGAATCATTCAGCAGAAATCAGAATACTTTCCAGAGTAGAGAACACTCTTTTTTTTTCCCAGCAACAAAAGGGAAGACACCCAAATACCCCTGCCACACACTGATAGCTTGTGTAGCCTAAGGAGGAAGAAAATGGAAAAACAAAATTAAAACAYTGGAAAGTAAGATTGTCCAAGCACAGCCAGAATATTGAAAAACAAAACATAACCCTTTTAGAAGTAGCAAAAACAAAATTGTGCTTGATAGCCAAGAGCTGAGTGTTTTATTCAAAGGGTCCAGTAACAAACTGCGTTATTACAATGAGGGCAGGCCTGGCTTAGAACCTGCTATTGCAGAAAAGCCAGCACTGAAGGAATTTCCTAGATCGTTAGCATGTTRACCCATAACCCAAGCCTATAAAAGGCTTATATGTTCCCACTATTGTAAATTATCACAAATAAAAATATTCCTTAACTTCTAAGCCTCGTGATTAATTTCATTAATTTAGAAATCAGCAATAAAGAGTTACATTACAATTACAGCTTTGTATGATGACAAAAATTATCCTGACTTAAATTATTTTATKCACTAGTGTGAAAGATGAGTGCCAGAAATGAAAGAATGGCTGCATAGCAGTAGGCTGTGGTTAGCCTGGCAAAGCCCAGGCTTTGCAGCTTCCAATAAAGGTTTCAGAGCAGGTTGGGGGCACATTCCCCATCCATGCGATGACCCGACAGAGCTCTGAGCCGGTAGCRTAGGCAGAGGGGTTTTTGCTCTTCTAGTTGAACCATTTTCATGTAAAATCTGGCTAAATTATAAATATTTGTATTGGGGATAATAGAGAAATATACAAAGATCAATCAAGTTTGGCCCTTGAAAAGTATGACGCTTTTCAAGTTTTCCTTGAATTTTTACTATCAATAAGTAAAATGTTTTATTAGTAGACCAGAATCAAATTTTAAATTCTCTTGTGAAACATCTCCTTTTCATGGAAACATGAGTTATCAAAGCAAAAATGGATCAAAAATGGACCTCAGGAATTTAGTCCCTGGAGAATTACCTTCTCTGCTTGCTACTCTACAGGAAAGGAAGTTTTAATCRTTGCTTAGAAAAAGACAGGAAAAGGTGAACCTGTGAAGTATACAGACAATGAAATTTCGTTTGGACTGTATGAATTCTAAGAAGCATATTAAAGGTTCTAATTCTGCTCCAAGAGTGTTTCTGTTTACTGTGTATAAATGAAAATAACCCTCTGGGCAAAACAAGCAATCCATTGTACAAACGGTTTTATTGATTATTTTTTAAAAAGTTGTGTGTGGGGAGGACGTGAGAGACAAATCCCAATAAACTGGAAAGCATAATATATTCCGCTTTGTTGCAAATTGATTTGTGACCTCAGAGACATTTTTCATTGGAAGAAAGGCTTATGCAAACTGAAAATAAAGGTATGATTTATGAGAAGATTATGTTAAACTCTTCACTTCCTCCTCACAACTTTCTCTAGAAAACATCAGAATTTTAGTCTGCAATAAAAACATCTTCTTAGAAAATACTCAGTCTATAAAACAGATTAACATCCTAATGCTGTCTCTATCTTGCTGTCTATCTCTCATCAAGAAAAAAAAAAAACTCTCTTATGTCAATAGTTATTTTGCCACTTTTTTGAACAACATGAGCTAAGCAGCCAAGCTCCAGACAGCAAAGGACTCTGTAGACAAGACAAAGTGAATTTAAATTACCTTTCTATTTTCCTAATCTTTAGCTCCCATAGTTTGATATAACGCTGAGAGACTGCTCTGCAAATAGCTTCTGTCAGAGGCTGTGCTCTGGACTGTCCTGAACAGAAGTGCAAAAAGTACTTTATGAAAGAGCAGCGTCCAACTTAAAGGCAGCCTTGTGTTCTCCTCCTGCTCCTGCCGTGGTTGTCAGAGGAGCTCGGGCTGAACCAAGGAGCTGGCGCTGCAGCAGCCTTGTGACACAGTTAGAAGTCCTCTTCCCCCAGCCGCTGCTGCCGTGACACTCTGCACTTCTGCAAATGGTGACCCTGCAGGTCTGGTCGCATTGTCCTCAGAGCAGACTAGGACTCTGGAGCACCAGGGACTCTACAAACCGTTAGGACTTTAGGTATCTTTATGTGACATTTTGGGGGAGGCAGGCAGGCAGAGCCTTTGTGTTTCTATCTTTATTTGGTTTTCCACAGTGTTACGTGTTTGTAATGTGAAGTTCCCCAAGACCATCTCAGTTACACTGATCTGATCTTTATATAGGAAGTGCAAAATGTAGAGCACAAGCAAATGTCTTTTGGGTAAAACTGTTCTGAATAAAGCAAATAATGTTAAGATGTGAATTCAAATTATATATGTAATTTAAACGTGTTAGCATTAAAGAAAAAGTTTGCCAGTTTAGAGACTGCAGGAAAGACAGAATTGGAAGGAAAAAAAACAAAAAAAAGTTGCATTTTAAAGGCTGAGATGAGGTGTTCTCTCAATCAAAAATATAACTGGAGGTTTTCACTTTGTTGAGTGGACTCAACGAGAAGTGTTCATGTTTCCACATTTGCTTTGTAGATCGGGAGACTCAACGGCCAGAATATGGAATCTCAATGAAAACAGCAACAGTGGTTCCACTCAGCTAGTTCTGAGGCACTGTATAAGAGAAGGAGGACATGATGTCCCCAGCAATAAGGATGTGACTTCATTGGACTGGAATGTAAGTTAGCTTCTAGGACTGGGCATGGTTTTTAACTGTCTAAATTTAATTCAGAGGCGATTACAGCTGCTGCTCCATATCTTTTGTATCTGAGGTGGCCAGAACCTCTGTCCTAACTTACTGACCTCTTGTTTCACATACTCGTAATAGACTGAACTTTCTCCTATACACTTGAATTTTCCAGGACTCTAGCCAGCTTTGAGTTTAAAAATGATGTATTAATATATCTATTTTTAGGAGCATGAGTAAAAATAGCTAACTTACATATGAAGATTAAGCAAGCAGTCTGTGAACTAATGAAGCCTGATTAATTGTGTATTTGCATCTCATGGTTAATTTATTTTGGTATGTGAGGAGGTGTAAGTGCCAGTGAAGCTTTTCCTGAGGTTGAAACATTTATGGAGACCCCCTTCTATTTAAGTACCGTGGTGCATAACAAAACGTATTCACACAATAGTCTTCCTTTTGGTAGGAGCATGTGTAGTCATTGTGCCACTGCACAAAACAACTTCCCCTATATTTTGTTTATTCGAGACAATGAATTAAGTTGATAAATAGTACAGAAAGAACAGGTGGGTTAAGCAACTAAATAAAGATAAAAGCAAGTGTTCATTATTTGTTTCCTTTGGACATCGTGGTGAAGAAATATTGTTGAAATATTGAGGAAAACTGAGTTGAGGAGTATGAAGAGGGAGGTTGCATGGAGGAGARAAGTTGGCAAAAACTGATAGGAAAGGGCAACCTCTAGTAGTTCTTTATATTTACAGACTTGATCACTGCTACTTCCCTCCTTCCTGGTGCTGTTACCACCTTTGTTCTCGCTAGATGGTTGTATACACCATCTAGTGTATATCTTAATGAAATTGGCTTGGTTTTGATATTTTCTCCCTGCATCATTTTATATTTGAATTAAATCTACAACTGCTCTGACTTGCTGTTTTTGGAGGATTGGAATGGACATATGTTTTAGAGGATTATTTTATTCTTTTTCCTAAATTTCTGTTCATGATGCTAGAAAAGCCATCTGCTTTTACTGTTTACTTAGAACCACAATATTAATCATATTCCACTATGAAATTTTCACACTGGTTAATATATTAAATTAGTTCCTCTCTTCTATTTTATGTGATTTACACTGTAATAAGAAATGTCATTTAAGCAGTGCTTGTTAGACGTTAATTCTAGAGGTCATATTCAGATCATGTCCTTTGGCACCAAGGGCAAGATTCATCTCCCATAGCTTTAATCACCTAACCTAGTTATACAGGTTTCCACAAAAGTCAGCAGAAACAAAAATRTGTGTGTGCTTTGGTGGTGGTCTGGGGATAGTCTAAAGCAAATGGGATCCTGAATTACACTCCAGAGGTGGATGATGCTATCAGTTGTAGAGAAAGGCTGTTAGACTAACTCCAAACTTCTRGACTTCTGGAGATAAATGAGGTGAATTTTAACTCTAATGCAGCAGCTGAAATATCTTAACCAGTAAATGTCTAGCTCCAGCAGTACTTGTCTCACCAGGCTGCAGGGTCAGTTTTCTTCCTGATTATTCTCTTACTCTGGCCCAAAGATTTTGCATTCTTGGCTACAGAGGAGCTAACCTTTGAGGAAGGATTCCATCCAGCAGAGTATATATATTTGCTGACTGTGATTAACTCGCTTGTTTCTAGTAAGTGAAACCCATGAATTCGGCTTTGCTCAGGCTATCTGTCATAGTAGTGTGCCTCTGAGCATGTGTGTGAATCTGTGTTTAGACACCGTGGAACAGCTTCTTTTTGTTAGAKAGCATTTGAGGCATTAAAGGTGAGTGTAGGTGGCCTAGATGCCTGAATTTCACTGAACTAGGATTTAGTTAGGATTTAGGTGATCTGTTGATGATTTAGAGGCCCTTTATGGCTAAGAAGTAATATCTGTTTATTAACTGGAAAAATCCCATAGAGGTTGTTGTATTGTGCTTTCCTTTTCCAGTCATTTTGATTAGATTACTCTATGTGATGGTGCAATCCAATATTTCACAGTAAAATAGAGAATTTCATTTCCTCTTTGATATCTGCTGTACTAACCTCTAATTTAGATAATAATGTTATAAATAAATAGCTATAATGCTATTAGCTGTCTCACTGTAAGGGCTCAGATTTACAGGAAAGCRTAATGCATCAAACAAAAAAAAGATTGATTGAAATATATTTCATCTAGTATTTACCTTAGACATTTATATATATCCTAACAGAGTGATGGAACACTATTGGCTACAGGATCATACGATGGTTTTGCAAGAATATGGACAGAAGATGGTAAGTCACACAATAATTACTGTTCTTAAGCAGTTAACAGCAATGAACTGTAATTTGGCTAACTTACGATCAAATGGTAATTCTGACTTTTTCTTTATTACAGGTAACCTTGCAAGCACCTTAGGTCAACATAAAGGTCCCATATTTGCCCTGAAATGGAACAAAAAGGGGAATTATATTTTAAGTGCTGGAGTCGATAAAGTGAGTTTTWAAAATGCCTAATTTGGATGTATAAATGTGTTTATTCAGTGAGCTTGGGCTGATGAATTTTGTAAGATGATTTTCTTCTGCCCTAGAAGTCCTAGGGAGTTTGCTTTCTTTAATTTGTTTTAGTAGGCCTTGATTTCCTCAGATTAAGCAGTTGATTGTGTTTTTGAGGCTGCATAAATGTGTACTATTTTTCTGTTAATTTTTTTTTAACAGATCTCCATTGTGCCCCCTGTGCAAAATCAGATCTTAAATGTTTTTCGGATAAAGAAAGAACTAATTTCCTTACTTACACATATAGTTTTATCAAGTATTTCAAGGGAAGGAAGTAGCCAGCTCATCTGATTTTYTGCACCTGAATACAGTATAAGGTTTTGTTGGCAAATGTGCAAAATATGGTGGTACTGAACTCAAAGCACAACGTGGTAGTTTCCGCTGAGTGCATATTAAGAGATTAAAATGAGTGGAGGATGAGTGAAGGATGTACACAAACCCATTAAAACTCAAACAAGAAAGTAAACACCATTAATCTTGCCTAACTTTAGATGCCTAGAAATTTAGATGTCTATGTCATCCTTGGCTTCCTTTATAAAATTAGGAGATAAAAAAAGGCACTTCCAGAAGGTGAGTTGTGTGGCCCATGTTACAGTGAGATGTATTGCCTGCATCCCTTTCCATCAACTTACAAAGAGATCCCAGGGGAACTAGCTCAGACCTGACTTCCAGATGAATCTGACTTACAGATGAATCCTGTATTTTCATCTATTTGTGAAAATGGAAACTTAGAGTTTTATTCATTTAATACTGACTTATATGCAGCTACACTGATCTCCCAATGGTAGTTCCATTATCCTGGCAAACTTACATTCCCCATAGCAGCAGTGATTTTTTAGATGATCTATTATCAGCCAGATGAGGCATCCTTAATTTATTCTCTGGAAGTATATAATCCTAATAAATTGACAATTCAGTCATCAGATAGTATTCAGTTCTGCAGCGGGTTGCTTAAGTATGCTGTAAGTATGGATGAAACCTGCAGTAAACAAATTACACTTCAGTGTGTCCCGCCACAGTGGCAGTAAGATAAACATTTCATGTGATAATTTAATTTTTTTTAATTAGCATCACTAAGTTTTATAATACTCGCAACTTAGAAAAAGGAAAAGACTACTTTAAGAAAGATAGTAACTGAAACATCTGTAACAAAATGCTTACATATAACAAAATTTTTAGTATTGTCTTCTAACCTCATCCAGAGAAAACATGCCCATACTCAGTAGTTACATTACTTCCTCTGTAGGGGGGGATACTTGTGTTTCTATACTTAGGTTAGTGTTCTATAATATTTGGAAGTGATTTCTGTTTATTCAGCTGTGCAGCATACAACGCTCTCTGCAGTCAGTAATTTTATCAGACCATCTTTTAGAATTACTCCTCAGTGAAGTCTCTCTCTCTCTTTGTTTTGCTGTTAATCGCCAAGCTGAATCATCACTAATCTTTTTTTTTTTCCCTCTTCCCTCTGGATACAGACAACAATAATTTGGGATGCTCACACAGGGGAAGCTAAACAGCAGTTTCCTTTCCATTCAGGTAATTTCTATGTAACTCTTGATAGTAAAATGAAATGCACTTTTTAATTTTGTCAGTCTGATGTATCCTTTTTGTAAAAATGTGTCTGCCAGATCTGTAATCTGAATTACAAACCAAGGTTTTTGTGCCATAACTCCCCTGAACATCATGGCTTATGGGTTATCTTTTTTCAGAAAGATGGGGTTCTCTGAAAATCAGCTGTGAAAGTCAAAGTAAACTCTTAGAGAAGATTTATACACCAGCTGTGCCTGCCTATTTGATTCTATCAGTATTGATATATACTTGAATAGGATCAAGGCTAAAATGGTGGCTTATAAAGACACATTTAAATTGAGTCTTCTGGGATCTCTTCCTGCTAAGGCTCTAGTTGCAATGAAGCTAACTTCAGAGAGAAGCAGATACAGATCTCTCAAAAGTTTGAATGCACCCTTGCAAAAATGGATGTCCTCAGGAATTTCTCAGTTTTTAAGTTTGACTTGAAGTGTGGTTCTTTTGTATTTGGTTTGTCTAATTATCAGAAATCA
This sequence comes from Rhea americana, assembly GCF_003343005.1. Lineage (NCBI taxonomy): Eukaryota > Metazoa > Chordata > Aves > Rheiformes > Rheidae > Rhea > Rhea americana. Next base: position 2,145,488 of record NW_028186867.1, on the reverse strand, counting down.
ATTGCCAGCTCTGAGATTCAAAACCTCCCTGCACCAAAACCTTATTTGGACAACTGTTCATAGATCTTGTCTGCTTCCAGAAGGCAGGAGACACTCAAGGTACTAAGTAGTCTTGAGTAACAGGCAATCATTAATGTAATCTTAAATTCACTTGAGACCAGCCTGGTTGACTGAATTCATAATCCAAACTTGATAAGTTGTCACAATGAAATATTTCTATGGGGCATAGGCAAACTTGAGTTTTTAACTACCAAAACATTCCAGATTCTGATGCTAGAAATATTGTAGTCTTTCCATATAATGATAGTCTTCTAGTCTGTAGTCTTCCTGTGTACCTGCTATAACCAGCTAATCCATTTTTAAATACAGTAGGCTTACTCAAAGTGCTTAATGGTGTTTAAAAACATACATTTTCCTACTAATACAAAAACATTTAATTCCCACATGCTTTTCAGGTGAATTGCTAGTTCTCACTCTTACATTCTCACAGATGTTATTAACATGCAGTGACAACAGAAATAGTAATTCAACAGAAGACACAAAGTATGTCTTTGCACACAGCAGATCCACACTTTGTATTTTTGCCATTTATCTTCTCGGTTACTAGTTCAACTGTCAGTTTGGAGGAGTTGGTGTTTGTTGACAGATTTTCTCATGTGGCATTTATTTATCATAGCTGTTCTGTTGGAGCAAACTTTGCTCGGTATAGTGGTGTAGTTAACGAAATTCAAAATATTAAAAATAAAATTTAAATTCAATACTAATCCTAACTACTAAGCAGGTGCATATTCAAAACATAGTTGTCCTTTCAGAATGATGTTCACTGAAATTTAACTGTCTACCGGTGTGATGTGCATCATGGACACACCACTCTCTTCTGCTTTTAGCTAATTGAAAGCTTGACTGTGTCTTCCAATACAATCTACCAAAGTCCATCTGTATTATTAGACTGCAAAAAATAGTATTATTACATGTGCTGTTCATCTTTCAGCCCTAAGACATTGCTGAAGTGTGAATGTGGAGAGGCTAAYATTTTTTAAATTTCAAATGTGCTTTCCTAGTGAAGTAAAAAGGAGTTAGTGATTAAGTAAATTGTTAATAGGCCAAAAATATAGGTCCAGTAGTTCCTTAAAATCTTTGCCTTCATGTGAGTAGACATCTTTGCCCTCAAGTAAGCAGGGCATCACCTTTGTCATCACCTGAGTCTAAAGCCACAAAGACCTCACTTTGTCCTCCTTGTATCACGTATTCAGCAGAACAAAATTATAACAAATTATTTACCATATCTGGGATCTGAAAGCCTTATCTAAAGAAGGATTAAAAGGTGGCATTTTAAAAACTAAAATTGTAGTCTAGACAGAGTACAGTCCTCCTAACACATATTCATGGAGTTCAAAGTCTAGCGATAGCTGGCCTAGGTATGATGTAAAATTCTTACTTTCAGCTCCTTTAAAACAACTTGTTTAGGTCACACAGATATGGACAAAGTGGTCATCTTAGAGACTGTCATCTTAAGTGAGACTCCTTTGTCTTAAGTCTTGAAAGCCTCCATATCCTTAATGTTCCCAGGTAACTTCAGGGTTTTATGGTTCAAATATGTAAGTATGTGGATAAGTAGATTTTACCTAAGGTTTCATCATTCTATGGCTAAGTTTTAGTGGCCATCAGAGGACATTCAATCAAAACCATATTCACAAAGCTTATTCCTTTAAAATAGAATAAAATAATCTACATTTCACATCTACTGATAGAAATACACTGATGTTTATGCACTCAGGAAAACAATTTAAGTGGTAGATAGAGTAGAAGGTATTCGTACCATCCAGTTTTAGACGTCTTAAGTGCTCTGAATCACTCTCTGCAGACATTTAGCTCTCTACTGTTGAATAATTCTAAATCACACATATGTTTGATGAGTAAACGCTTAAATTAACTATTACTGTAACATTTTATTGTTCATATTTATTTTAGCTGCATTTCTTCAGGTTTGTTGCTTCTTTTATTAGATGGCATTCTGATTGCTTTTAAGCAATTGACTAGTAACCTGTGTGTTTGGAGACACTTCTTTGGCAATAGGATTACTTTCATCAAAAAAAATGTTTGGTAGTTCTTTCCAGACCATTTTACATTATGATTTATCCAATAAACATATGATTAGATACACCAATAAATGAATCAGCATTAATTATCAACACTGTATGATTTATGCTGTATGAACAACACTGTATGAAATTATGCTGTAATAAAAATCTATCATTTTAGGTGCCAATAGCTCTCAGAAAATTACTTTTGACTTATATATATCATACTAGATATTAGCCCTGAAGGCATTTTGCTACTAATTAAAAGAGATCTTTTCTTTGCTCTGAAACAGTAATACAGATCTTTTCTTTGCTCTGAAACAGTAATACAAAGCTTTGCAGCATAAAAAGAAAAATAGGCAGTTAGAGAAACTAAATTCTTCGCTGTTTCCTGATCCCCATTCATGTTGATCAGAAATCACAGCAGCAGTCTGCCTTACACAGTTTCCTTTATATTTCTGCAATGTAGAAATTCCTTACCTGTCACACAAAATTATTGAGCTATTTCATTAATATTCTAAAAAAAATTATATTTGAAACAATTGCAGCCCTCACTTCTCATTTAAAGAGCTATCTAGTGATTCAGAAGGTAACATAGTTCGATCTCATTTTGTGGTTCATGAAAATTACAAGAGGAAAAAAGCATATTTAAATGTAATATGTTTGGCAGAACAGATACTTTTTCACCTTTATATTATAAAAGTATTTCTCTCTAGACATTTTTGAATAAGGAATTTCTTGTTTTCATTTTAAAGGTAAACTTACACTGTATTGTTGACAGATTTTTTTTTTTTTCGCTTCTTAAATACTAGTCTCATTCCGATAGATCCATTTATAACACATACGTGCTGATAATGAAAATTTCTCTCTTTTGGCAAATCTTATTCCATCCTCTGGAGGGCAGCAAAACACTTCCCTGAAGGAAAAACAAGCAGCAGTTACAGAAATACACACAAGCTGTATGTCAGGAGTTCCCATATATTTGCTCCTGTGGTGCTTCTGCTCTGCAATAGCATGCTATGAAAGTTAATGATTTTTTCATATTTTCTGCAAAGTATGTGCGTGTACACAGGGACCAGTTAAGTGTTCATGTGCTATCTGTGTAGAAAATTTCCTGCGTAGAAAATTTCCTTAGTTCAATCCTAGTCAATGCAAAACCCTCCACAGAAACTCTTCCTCTGACTTCAGAGTGGGCTTAATCAACGTATCTATCTTAACTCAATGCCCAACCAAATTAGACCTGTCTGTATGTAGACATGATTAATCCAGATGTGTCTGCACAGAATGAGAGGTCTACGCTGGTTGTTGCCTGGAGATAGATAGTACAAGGCAAGATGGCCACGTGCTCCCTCCTTTTCCCATGCGTTGGCTCTGGCATTCACAGGTCTGTTTTGGGAGCTGATTCAATTCTCTAAACTAGCTGAAACTCTTTCCACATTTTTTGTGGGCTAGTTTTCTCCCAGATTCTCAGCTCAACTGGCTGACAGAGGAGTTCATTGAATGTTACAGAAGGCACAAGAAAAGAAGCAGGAAGCTGGGAGCAGGGAGGGCAAAGGTGGAAGCAGGACTGTTTTGCCCACTCTCATGTAATTTTACCCCCAAAAAGCCTCATAAATAGATCTCACACAAAGCATCCAGATTGCCCATCATAAGAGAAAAAATGAATTGTGCCCCTCAGACAGTCTGGTTGCAGGTGACAAACTCACAACTAGCTTTCAGTCTCTTTGATACTGGGGGGTGTTAGGGGGGTGACAAGCAAAATAATTTGGGATGTTTCTTTGCTGTGTTCCCTAATGCTCCTTCTGTTGTTTGCACTTCACAGCTCCTGCTCTGGACGTAGACTGGCAGAAYAACACTACTTTTGCCTCCTGCAGCACTGACATGTGCATTCACGTATGCAGACTTGGCTGTGATCGTCCCGTTAAAACCTTTCAAGGACACACAGTAAGTTAAGTCTAAAACGTCAGTGATGGAGTCACAACAGCACGTAACAGTGGTGGCAGTTGATGTGTTGAGCAGGGTATTGTAGCACCAAAGGTGTTATATCTCAGTGCTTCCCTAAAACCATATTCTTTGGGAATGACTCACAGCCTGTGAAAAGGGATAAACTGTTAAAAATCGGTTTAGGAGGCAAAACTTAAACAATGACTTTGTTCATASGTAGCATGAGCTGCAGACTGAAGGCACATTAATAAATAGGATTTTGTTTTCCACTCTCTTAATTGCCTTTAATAAATGAGTGAATGAATAAGGACAGAACAAATTACTTCCATTGTTCAGGTCTAGAATCARTTGCATCTGATGAGATCCGTTTAAGATGTACTTCACTCCTCTTTTCCTCTCTTCTTTAGTATTTAATGGTTGTCAAAGGCTAATTTTTCTCGTTTTCATTCATGAGAAACCTGCTATCATATGCTGATCTGTAAATTAAATATTAACTCCCAGAGCTATTTGTCTCCCCACTGAAGAAAAATTTGTTTGTTTATGTGGTTAAATTGGTATTAAACTGGTATTTCCTGGCAGGTTGCTGCACATTCCTATCAACAGATWGATGGGTTTTATTATTATATGAAATAAATCATTTCACATATGGGTCAGATTTTGACTTTAAATATGTGTGAGAAGTTGCTTTTAACTATAGTTAAAATGTGTAAAATGGGTAAAGCAAAATGAAAGTATTTCCAGTATTATTGTCACTAAGACCTCAAGCCAATTCAGGCTTTTTAAAAAATAATCTCTTCGTGTTTATAAAATGCTTTTTTCCCTCCTGTGATTATATATGTCTGACCCTCAAAAAAGCAGAGAAAGCTTACTGACTATCTAGGGGAAACACTACACTTAGTTAACTACAAAGAGCTGGAAAATTTGATGGAGAAAGAATCAGAAACTAATTAATATTCCACGCTGGATTTCATTTACACATACTGCTCTCTTTAGAGAGATCACAATGGTTATAAAGCTGTAATAACGAGAACAATAAACCCCACAAAACTGTAACTCCCTTCCCCCAGTATTTGCTATTGCAAATTTGTGTCTTCTAGATTTACGTGATATTAACTTAGGCAATATCTGAATTCTAAAAGTAAGTTAGTGCTGCATSGTCAATCAACCTGGTTTTAGGGTTTATTTAAATCCTGGCATTTGAAGAAAGAGGACRTGACAGATTTTGTGCCACAAAATATATGTGAAGACGAGCACAAACACAAAATGGTTACCATTTCTAAATGCTACTTAAATAGCACGGTGAAGAAGGAGCACTGCTTCTCTTCCCCCGTAAAGCAACGAGGACKGCAGTTTGTGCTTTCACTTGCTGCAGGCGTAGACCTTGAGTGCCCTCTGCTGGGTGCCCGGTGCAATACGAGTAACCTGAGTGTTCACTTTATAAAATCACTCTTTATTTCAGAATGAAGTTAATGCAATCAAATGGGACCCATCTGGCATGCTACTAGCATCTTGCTCCGATGATATGACATTAAAGGTAATTTAGTTTCCGTTTCAGCTGTTCAAAAAGTAAAAAAAAAAAAAAAAAAAAAAAAAAAAAAAAAAAAAAAAAAACTTATCTCTGTTGTTAAGTCTTCTCCAGAACGATAGTACTGTATCATATCAGTAAAACTGTGCATGAAAAATAGTTTCATTTNCTCTGTTGTTAAGTCTTCTCCAGAACGATAGTACTGTATCAGTAAAACTGTGCATGAAAAATAGTTTCATTTTGTCCCATATTTCTTAAAGGTGATGTGAAAAATAAGACTGAGCATAGAATAGCAGCCGCTGGTAAAACTGAAGCATACTATCCAAATTAGTGTCAAGTGGCTGGTATGTCACTGTCACAGAGTAGTCATAGTTTAATATATATGTGTGTGGGGGGGGTGCATTTACATATAATATGTATATACATACACACATGCATCTACTTGCCTGTCAACAGAAGCTCTTCCCCTGYGTTCAGTAGGCATTAGACTGTGTAAAGAATATAAAAATAAATAGTTTTCCTTTTGGAGTCTTTCTTCTGAAAGTACTTGTATTGAAGCAGTCTGATTTTTTGAGAAGCCCTGATTTTTTGAAAAGCCCTGGCATAAACAATGGGGCAGGACAAGTATATTCAAAGGTTACATCAAGCTCATCAGATACCTGAATCACTCCCTGAAGATGCCTGTCTTTATCCATTTACTGTATAGGAAGCCTAGGGCAGCTRCACTGCTGATTTATGTGCCTCTCTTAGGTGCCTGAAGTTAGGTGGAATTAATGTGCGTTCTGGCACACAGGTGGCATAGGCTGCTCTACCAGTGTAACCAGGCCATTGTGCTTCACTAGCAAAGTAGTACTAATAAAGGGAGAGGCTGGCCTGGCAAAACTACTTTTTACAATAGAGTTTTCTCCAGCCCAAACTTTCCCCTCAGTCTTGTTCTTCTTTCTCAACCCCATAAAATGAACACTTACGTCTACATAGCTGTATATTGTAACAGGAGGGCCCTCCTGCTGGACTGCAGAACAATGCCAACACAGCTATTGTTTTATACTACTTCCTCTGAGCAAAGCTAATATCCCAAGAAAGATTTGTTTTTGTGGACAGAATTGTACCAGTAAGACGAATTTCAGTGTTAYTTAAGGTTTACACCTCTTTCCACTGTGGATTGACACAGCTAAAAGAATAGATGCTTAATGCATAAGCACAGCCWATGTATAAGAACTAAAATTCAGGATGCGGCAAAGCTTGTAGGTAAGACCTAAGTATACGTCTACATAATGAACGTTTTCTGTTAACTTGTGTGGTCTTTTTCTGTCTTTGCCACTTTACCCATTGGGGTTTTAATCCCTCTGGATTCTAGGTAGAGTATTCCAGATTATTCACAGAAATGCAAAGTTACAGAAAATAGATCTAGAGGATACTTGAAGGAAGCACTTCAGGACTATAGTATTAAGCAATAATACTCTGCTTAAACATCCTGACCCAGTGGTAGTACATTTTTTCTGGTGTCTAGTTCGATGCTATGGTTTTAAAAYTGCTTTGGCTCAGTGTTGTTGGCACCAGTTGAAATTTCTGACCACCAAATTTGGCACAAGACCTAATGGTTTTCTATCACTAGCCTGGCCTAGCCTGTTTTTAAAATCCTTCAGTTATGGAGATTTCATATCCTCTTCAGGCAAATACTGTTCCTCTTCCATTTTCTTGGAAAGCATACCTCTCTGTCTTCAATTTTTTCTTATTTTTGAAGTTCTTGACATTTTTCTACAAATTCCTTGAACATGTTTCCTGTTAGGCATAGAACATGCCTAAGGTTTGTGTTACATTTCCAAAAGTGAACTCAGGTATGCTGCTGAAAATTCAGCATAAGAGCCTATCATTTCTCTCATGGTACAGATTTATAACTAGTGAGTTAAATTATTACTACTTTTTTGATATACTCTGAAACTGATTGACTGCAATTTTAGGTTGTTCTCCCTGCTGTGAGAGATTAGCTTGTTCTTCTGGTTTCCTTAATTATCTGTAAAAAGACTTACTAAATTACCCGTCATGTCTATTCAGCATATTCTTTATCTTATGCTAAAGTATTTAGCCACATAACACTGCATAAATAGCAGATTTGTGTGATTCTGTGATTTGTTCGATTCTGTGATTCTGTGATTTTGTTCCATCATCCATGCTGTTAAAAACATCAGGAAAACAAGTGGAGTTTTAGAGAAAAAGGAACATGTGACATGAGTATTGACTGACATAAGAGAAAACTCCTAGATTTTAAGTACTTACAGAAACTATTCTCATTCTTTAAAAAAATGCTATTGCTGTAATCTATGACTTAACAAGTTAAATTTCTGTAAATAGAACATTTTCAGCTTCTGTGAAAATACAGGTATAGGCCATGGSCAGTATGACAACTATCTAGATCTTCTGACCAATTGAATAAATACTATTAAAAGTGTATCAGGTTCCCCTAAYGTGGTGACTCTAACATGCATGCATTGTAGGTACCAAACTGCTGTGTTAATAAACTCAAATTAAGTTATGCATGTATATCATAGAATCATAGAATCAGTAAGGTTGGAAGGRACCTCTGGAGATCATCTAGTCCAACCTCCCTGCTCAGCAGGGGCACCTAGAGCATGTTAGACAGGGTTGCATCCAGGTGGGCCTTGAAGATCTCCAGAGAAGGAGACTCCACAACCTCCCTGGGCAACCTGTGCCAGTGCTCTGTCACTCTCACAGGGAAGAAATTCCCCTTCACGGTCAGGCGGAACTTCCTGTGGTTCAGTTTCTGCCCATTGCCTCTTGTCCTGTGACATGGGACAACTGAACAGAGTTTGTCCACATCCCCTTGACACCCTCCCTTCAGGTACTTGTACACATTGATCAGATCCCCCCTCAGTCTTCTCTTCCCCAGGCTGAAGAGGCCCAGCTCTCGCAGCCGTTCCTCACCGGGCAGGTGCTCCAGCCCTCTGATCATCTTTGTAGCCCTACGCTGGACTCTCTCCAGTAGCTCCATGTCTCTCTTGTCCTGGGGAGCCCCGAACTGGACACAGTACTCAAGATGAGGCCTCCCCAGGTCTGAGTAGAGGGGCAGGATCATGTCCCTCAACCTGCTGGCAACACTCTTCCTGATGCACCCCAGGAGACCATTGGCCTTCTTGGCCACAAGGGCACATTGCTGTCTCATGGTGAACTTGTCAACCACCAGCACTCCCAGGTCTTTCTCTGCAGAGCTGCTCTCCAGCAGGTCAGCCCCCAGCTTGTACTGGTGCCTGGGGTTATTTCTCCCTARGTGCAGGACCCTGCACTTGCCCATGTTGAACCTCGTGAGGTTCCTCTCTGCCCAGCTCTCCAGCTTGTCCAGGTCTCTCTGAATGGCAGCACAGCCCTCAGGTGTGTCAGCCACTCCTCCCAGCTTGGGATCATCAGCAAACTTGCTGAGGATGCCCTGCGTCCCCTCATCCAGGTCATTGATGAAGAAGTTGAATATCTAATCTAGATATTAGATGAAGAAATGTCAAGAGTAACACATAAAGAAGACAGAAATAATTTAGCTGAAAATAGTAACATTGCCATTTTTCTCCTTCATAATTACTGTGACATAGATTTGGAGTATGAAGCAAGATACCTGTGTACATGATCTTCAGGCTCACAGCAAAGAGATTTATACTATCAAATGGAGTCCTACAGGACCGGGCACCAGCAATCCAAACTCCAACATCATGTTAGCAAGGTAAAAATACACCTATTCCTCTTGCCTACCAAGAAAAAGGAGCATCTTTCTGACATATAATTCTACTGTTATCRTGATGTCACTCTTCCTATAGACAGTTCCAGTAAGCCATCTGCAGATAATATTAAAAAGTGCCTGTGTTTGTAAATCAGGGGGATAGATAAAAAGGGAAGGAAAATGTATTTGGAAAAGGAAGAAGAAAAGGAAGGAAATTTGAGTTACGATATTTAATATTTTGGCTGTCTCAATAAAAAGATAGTAAATTTGGCATTGCACCTTTATATTTGGCAGCTGGTTGTTATAAATGAATATATTTAATGAGACAGATGGCAGCCTATTAAACCATTTGGAGTGTGTACTAAGAAGGGTCATGCAGCTCASTGACAATTTTTGTTAACTTGTTAACTAACAGAGAAAAGCTTGGGTACTTTTTAAGCTTCCACTTAAAAATTCACTCAAATTCTTCTTTGAGTTTCAGAAATATGTTTACTTGTAGGAATGCCAAATGATGTACCATTTGATTAATAAATCAATTTGYTATGTCTTCAACTCAGGAAAGAGTTGCATCTAAGTTGATTAATTTACTTTACCCCTCAATTTGGGAGAGGACAGGAAAAGGGACAGCAAAGAACTTTGCTTGCCTGGTGTTATTCTTCTAATATTGTTATTTTTAATACCAGTTACTTCCCTTGTATTTCCCTAAGCCCACAGTCTGGGATTTAGATGGATTGGAGTGAAAACATCACTGAAAGAAAGTAAAAAGAACTGCAATTCTAGAGAATTACATGAAGTTAATTCATTAGATGATACAAATCTATTAGGAATAAGATTTCTCTGAACAGTCTATCCTATTAATGACAACATATTTTTAACTTCCTCAATAATAGCAGGTAGAATCTCAAAAAGACAGAGCTGACCCTGTTTGGGGATAGTGAGCTAATCATATGTACAACATCCCTAGTTAAACTCAAGGGTCCACATGAAAGAATTCAGTTCTGTAGATAAGGTTCTTGCCTTTAAGCAAGTAAAGGCTCGAGTGAACATTAGCCTTGCTGTTTTGAAACATTAGTTCCTGCTTAGTCAAAATAACCCTGTAGTGTTCTCTTCAAATATTTATAATATCAAACTATGAATTGATTAATATCCAAGTTAAGACATGCTTGTGTTTGAATGCTTCTTGCAGTGCTTCATTTGATTCGACTGTTCGGCTCTGGGACGTTGACCGAGGAGTCTGTATTCATACGTTAACAAAACATCAAGAGCCTGTCTACAGTGTAGCTTTTAGTCCTGATGGAAAATATCTAGCCAGTGGGTCCTTTGACAAATGTGTCCATATATGGAATACTCAGGTATTTTTTTGATTTATGTGAAATGCATCTGTTTTAGATGACACATTAGTGGCAAAAACTTAAATGGAAAATACATGTACCTCTGTGGACCGTGCCTGCCAGCCAAGGTGAACCTGATTGTACTGACTGATATAAGTCCCAGCATAACAGTTGAGTCACTCAGGTGGAGTGAGGTGACTGTCCAGAACATTTCTGCAAAGATTTCTTTGTATGCTAAAACAATAGCATACAAGAAAATTGCTGTGTCACACTGTGCTGTCAGCTTTGTGAAGCAAAGGCATGGACTGATTCTTAGAAATAAGTGATAACTTCTAATCAGTAACAAACTCCGTTCAGTTGTGAGACTGAACCTGGCTTATAATATGCAGTGAAAAGATGATAGATACAAAGGATGAACAGTTTGAGGATACTCTGGAAAAAAAGTGGGGCAATTGGAGTTTTTTTCCTCCCAGMCCCAGGAAGCTCTTTTCACTCATGCTTTATGACCTAAGGCCTGGGAGCAAGCTGAAAGAGCTGATCACTGCTTTCATGTCCACCCAGTTCTGTTCTCCTAATGAGAGTGTTCTGTGTGTGATCTGTACAGGCTTAGAAACTCCTGCCAGGAGGTTTTTCCTGGGTAGGGAGATGCCAAATGTGGGAGAAGGTTATGTACAGAGATGTATACTGCATGAAGAATTGAGGAAAGTCCCAGGCCCCCTCATAGTGGTGGCAGAACTGTCATCAGCGCCCATAGTTCCACAGACAATTCCGGACATTGATGCCTCACAGCCTCACAGAGTAAACGACAAACCTGACAGCCACCTCAGCCTAACTCTCTTGGCCTTTGCTATTACAGAGTTGACAAAAAGAGATGTTCAAGACTCTTGTTGTGAACTGCTTTCTGGAGGAACCTTTTTCTCTTTATTATCAAAGACCAGTCTCCTAACTTTAGCACCTTCATGAGATGACTGTAGTTAGGCAATGTGAATAGCTCACCCTCACTGCCACTCGCTTCTCTTAATATATTGCCCTACTGCAGAGAAAAAAAAAGGAATTTCTGTGTCAAATGTTCTCATGCTGTTTTGCTTTGTAGAGTGGAACTCTAGTACATAGCTACAGAGGCACCGGAGGCATCTTTGAAGTCTGCTGGAATGCTAGAGGAGACAAAGTGGGAGCAAGCGCATCAGATGGATCGGTAGGAATCTGTACACACTGTAAATGTTGGGTGGAAATTACTCTGCTGGAAAGTGTCAACAAAAACTCACATGCCTTCCTGCCTGCTCTGGACAGAGGTCAAGGTGTAGACAGCTCAGGACAGAAATAAGTAGAGCTAAAGAGTATATTTAAAGTGCCTCCTGTTTTGAATATTGAGAGGTGATGTTGTTACTCAAAGTGCAGAATGCTTGTGGAATAGGTGAATATTGCTGAAAATGGAGAAGACTTTTAAATATATATTTGATAAGAACAACAGCATTGTTTCTAYCATTATTTATTTTGTCTATCAAAATTTAACAAAAGTCATGGCAGTCAGCTGTCTAATCAATAGCTGTGTTGGGGCTAAATTTTATTCTGCAGAAGAAATTTAAATAGTACTGAAGGGAGGAAATTTTCAGCAGGATGCACAAAGATTTTGTCATGTGGTAAAGAAATATTGCCTGGGAGATACTGATAATTCATGACTATCATCTTTGCTGTTAATGTTACTTTATAAAAAAATTCAATTACACAGAATCAGTAAGATTGGAAGGGACCTCTGGAGATCATCTAGTCCAACCTCCCAAAGATTTCCAGGTGCTGGTTCCACTGAGGCTTGAACCCAAGACCTTTAGCATGTAAAGCAGATGTGATAACCACTACACTATTCCTCTACCTAGCATAAGCAGCTTGTGAAAGACATGCAGATTTTATAATGCACTCTATAGCTTTTTAGATAACTTTTCTCCATGGTTGGCTGGCATAGCTGTGCTCTAGAGCAGTATTTTGCAAGTTTTTAACCTTGGGAGCACCTAGGACATGATTCAGCTGCCTGAGCTAAGTTGAGATAGTGCCCTGCATGGCTTGCAAGAACTATTCCAAGTGAATATATTTCTGAAATGGAAGGAGACACTATCTTTAGGCAACTGAATAGAGCCTATAAGTTTATCTGGGATATGCAGTGTCACAGAAATGTTTTTAATCTAGTGAACGCTCAGCTAAATGTTTAATACATGGTTTTCATGTGTTTCTTCCAACGTTTCCTTGCTTGTGTACATGAAAACAGGTACTTTAGACTGATGTGAAGCTTGGGAGTATGACATGCCATTTTTTCAGCTGCTGGCTGATCTGCCTTTGTGCTGGGCCATATATGCATATGAATCCCAAATAATCTTCAGAAATGGTTCTTAATCCTGAGTCTTTTCTCTCTAGGTTTGTGTTCTAGATCTGCGGAAGTAAAAGTGAAATGTTTTAGAAGAAATTTCAAATGGACCAGCAGTGAATGTGTGGGGAGAAGCACTCTTCAAAACTATTCTTAACAGCTCCAGAACTGTACGAACTTGAACAAAGTTAGAGTGTACCGTGAAACCAACTCTCCCTGGCCACAGATGTCTAGTATTTTGTCCGTAACCTTCATCAAGGAGTAAAAACACAGTCACTTCAGAGGGGGAGGGAATGGTTTCCACCTGGAACATTCAGCCTTGGAAGCATGAAGCCACCAGCTAGGCATTGCACTGTTTGGTTTGCGTCTGAGAACTTGCTCTGATGGCTGGGAAAAAAAGCTGTGCCAAAAAAAATTAATAAACAAAAAAAGAAAAATGCTGTGATAAACCAAAAGGGAAAAAAAATCCTCCTCCATGCGGTGTTGTATTTTTTCCTTCCAATTTGGACACTACAGTTGCTCTCCCAAAGGACGTTCAAAGACCAGTTTGTACTGATGAAATGCTCAACTTTGTAATCACAACACTTTCTATTTTCTAGACTACTTTTTTTGTTCAGTGGTTTTTCTATCAGCTGGAATATTAAAGCCTGGAGGATCCCAGGCTTAGGATGAAGCTTTTGTTTTCCTTTTATTTCTCCCTTCCATTCCCAACTTCTCTTTCCTTTTTTTTCCCCTTCTCTTTCTTCTTACTCTTTCTTTCTTTTTTCCCTGTATTCCCGTAGTAGATGCAGCCAGGTGGACATAACAATGAAAATTTTTGACAGACTGCTTCTCCTCTCTTCTTTCTCTCTCTCTTTTCTTTCTTTCTCTCCGTTTAAAAGAAAAAAAAAATCCTCCATGCTTCAGATCTTAGCGTCTCAAGGGCACTTTCAGCAAATTGTGTAATAAGTGCTTTATATAAGAATGCAGTGCTGGGGAAGATTTTTACAGGAGAAAGATGACTTTTAACAGAAAGAACCCAGTGTATTTTTGGAAAAAGATATTTTTTATGTTAAACACAGTTTTAAAAGCCTAAAATGCCCACCAAATGTAGACCAGTTGTGTAATTCAAGTAAAAAGAATGACACAAAGTCCAAGGAACATGAAAGGTGCAGTATCCTTTTTCTCTCAGAAAGTACTGTAAGAAAAAAATGCCATTTGATACAAAAAATGCCAGTCATTTATTAAGAGTCCTCTTCCAGCAGCCAGACATTTATATAGACTAATTTCAAATTTGTGGCTGTTTGATGATGTACACTAATTAAAAGAAATCCATAAGTTTTGAGACTATATATTTATCCTCGTAATGAAAGGAAAACAACTGTATATCCCATTTCCTCTATATACAGTTCAAAGTTCATGTAGACCGTGGATTTGGCTGCCACTGGTCATGCTGAGCAATGCCAACCCCCACTATTCATCCCACTCAGCTGTTTCTAATCCAGTAAGTCAGTGGGATTTTATCACTGACTTAATGGGACCAATTGGACCAAGATATATTGACTGTGCTTATCGTTGCTGATGAACAGAGTCTTGCCAAGGTCCTGTCCATCTGTGGTGAGCACATACCTAAAATAGGCTCTTCTGTTGCATCCGGCAGCGTGTCGTGCTGCTGTCACCCTCAGCCGCATGTTCTCATGCTCTGAAGCAAGCTCTGGGTCTGCACTTGAAGGTTCACTATCTGTCCAGACACATTTAGTTTAGAGCACATCCTCAGTGTGGTGCTCAGAAGACAACATAGATCTCTATATTAGGTGAGGACATGATAAACAATATATGAATTATTTCTTGACATATATACCACTATAAAGTTAGAGTGGGTGAAATGATCAGAATGACAATAAAGACAATAAAGATAAGCCACTTCTCCAGTTTGGATATGATTTCCTTACTGCAAAGTTAAAGACATCTGCAGTGATGCCTACTGAAGACTTCTTTACTGTAAGAGCAAATGATGGATGTAAAAAAAGCATATTATAAGCAAGCCATAGGCAGAATTTACTGACAGTGCTGTAAACCGTAGGGCAGCCGCAAGGTGGTGGCCATTATTTAGACAAGTCCTCAGAGTGATCTGCGTCAAACTAGTATCTGCTCCAGCCTGCAGGCTAGGTTAGGATTTGTAGTGTGCAGAATGGCAAACAGAAAAGCCCCTTAAAATCATATAGCACAAAAGCTGTGGTTGCTGTAACGCAGAATCTTCCCTTTGATTTGACCCCAGCTGCTGAAGCGGTGATCTGATCTGAGCTGAAACAAAACCAGGCCCATAATGTTGAAATGGTGGTGCAAAACCTGCCAAGCATCTTGGCATCGTGGAGTTCAGACTACATTTTTTTTTCTCCTTTGATTTCCTCTCTTTACACTTGTATCTGTACAATATCCTAGTCTTTTCAGTGGAACTAGCCACTGTCAGCTTCAGCCTTTTTTTCTTCAAGATACACATTTGAAAAGGAAAAACTAATGAAAAATAAATAACTGCTAAAAGGGTTACTTAGTCCTGAGGTGAAAAGATTTATGTGGGATTTTGGTTATTAATTACAGTTAGGCTTGTTTATAATTTATATCAAAGAATTGGACACTGGACGGTATCAAGGATTATTTTTGGTGTTAAATGTGTCTATGTGTTGTTYTTAGTTTTCTGCTCCAAGAGCATGACTGTAGATGATCACATGACAGTTTTGCACTGTTTTATAATAACCACGTGTAACTACTAATTTAAAGTCACTACCTAAAAAAAGAGTACTTATTAGAAGAGAGAGACTTGCATTTGAATACATAGGTTTAATGTGGTTTTATAAAGCACGATTGAGTGAGTTGATGATTTGATTGGAATCATTGCATGTAGACGGTTCACTTCCTTACTTGTACAGGAGTTTGAGGTCGTGTTTCTGAGAAAAACAAGCAAAAAAAAAATATCTCCTTTTGTGCAGACAGTGGAAGATAGGCAGGACGGGGTGCTGCTTTTCAGTCATCTGCCCCATGTGTAATGCTTCAATAGCAAACCTCCAGACTCAAAGAGAGCACGTTGCTCCGTGTGAGGTCAGCTGTGCCACGTGGCCGTCCGGTTACAGAGCCCAGGTTTTGTACTTTTTTCCAAGAATAGCTACTGTAGATAAGTCTGCAGTGTTGAAGATGTGTGTTTCTTTTTTTCTTTTTTTTTTTTTTTTTTTAACCTCTCAGTGAGAACACCATCTTTCCTCTGCCAGTCTACATGGAGGTAAGAAGCCACAAGAAATGCAATTTCAAAATGAGCTGGTTTACAGTGTCTGCCTGTGAGAGAGGCTGCCATTCCAGTGGAGAGTTCCCTATACAGACCATAAGATTTGAAAGCATCATTTGCAAAAAGCTGCAAAAATTCACCTTTCTTCCCCTCCCCCAGCCTCTGAAGTGGGAAAATGCTCAAAGCTATTGTAGTAGCTAGTTTTCAGGTAAAATGAGGGCAGCTAAAGAGATGAAGGAAAGCAAAAGCTGTGATTGCAAAGGCTGGTTTTAGGCACRTGGGCTGGTTTCTCTAGGCCATGGGCAGTGGGGAGAGAGAAGCTCTACCAGGGCTTAGTTCAAAGTGGAAATCAAAGCCTGAATGTCCAGAATTGCCCTTGCGAGAGCTCTCACTTTTCTGCATTTCTGCAGCGGTGTCCCTGGGCTAACGCTACCTTTTATGAYTGCCCCTATGGGACAGCATAGCATGAAGCAACAGGCTGGTGGACTTGAGCAATTTTTTTCACACAATACTTTTTGATAGTTTTGATTTTATGGAAGAGAAATTGAAAAACATAAGAAATCAAACTGAATTGTGAAACCATCACRAGGCTTACTGGAATTTTATCTTTGCTGGCTGTCTGGAACTGGCCTTGAAGTGAGAAAAAAAAGTTTCTGAAAAAAAAACACTCAGCTCCATGGGTTAGAAGGATACTGAATCTTTTATGTAGAAAACACTGGGTCCCTTATGGGGCACTAAAGGGCCTGACTTACAGGGTTACACACACATTAACCCCATGCTACATCTTAGAAATTTCCTTTTAATTTGTTTAAAAAGAGAAAAAAYAGCTAATTTTAGAGCCAAGTGAAGTGCACTTTGTCAAATGTAAGGGTCTGCTTTGTTTTTGGGTTTCTTTTTTTCTTTTTTCCTTTTTAATTTTTCCTCCTTTTTTCCTCCTTTTGCCTTTTTTTAAAAAAATGTGGTTCTTTGTCAATTGCAGAAATGTTCTTTCAGCCACTCACTGAAATTCTGAATTCTGGCTTCTGCAGTTTTTATTGTCTGTGTCAGACTTGCAGCCAGACTTGGTTCTCATTTCAGCATTTCCCAGGTTCTGTTGAAACAACATCAACCCTTTATTTTGTTTCTCCCCCACCCACACTTTCTTCAAAATCACCTTGTGTATTGTAGCTCATTTGTTTTAAGGAGAGAATCAACAGATCATATTCAGTGTCTTGAATAAATTGCTATATTTTGATATTAGAGAATTCTGTGCGTGTTGTTCCTTATTCTTTCTTGAGTATTTTGCTTTCTGTGTTAAGAGCTGGGGGGGCAGGTTACACTTTCACACGTTTCTTGTTCAGTTTTACTTTCCCCAGATGATTCATTTATTGAAAAATCCCTCATTTTAGAGGGAGCAAAAAAGTGAATTATTAAAATTGATCACTAGCAAGGAACCAGCTTCAGTAAAACTGCGTTAAAGTACTTTATAAAAAAAGTTTAATCAAAAGGAGGTTTCTCTAGATAAAATAAATTTGTCTCTAAGMTGATCTAGATAAATTGTTAGTTCTTCCTGAAGCTATGAAGGCCTTACATTCGACAAGCTGCTTGCGCAGTTGGCCGTAATGCAGGAGGGTGCCTGTGCTTCACTGAACAAACCATGGAGGCTTTTAAAGGACCTTAGAGTGTTGCAGCTCATGCAATGGGGTGATAGGTCTTTTTTTTTTTCCCTTCAGCTATAACTAGAAGCATTTCAAAAAGAGGGATACCCCRTCCCCCAGCGTTACCAGTACGCTGGAGCAAGCGAAGTGGGCTTCCCGCAGTCATCCTCTCTGATAGGAGCTCCCATGGGCGCCCTCTAATAGCTCCTCCATCCTGCTGGGGCCTCACGACACTAACAATTCACAGATATAATGGTTATTTTTTTTTTATTCCATGAAATAGTACCCACACTACTTTGTGGGGTGTCAACATGGAAGTGTGAGTTTTTTTTTTGTTTTTTTTTTTTTTTGCTTTGTGACAGTGTAACACTGATCCAATTCATCTAAGCCAAGGCTAAAAGATTGTCAACAGCCTTCAGAAGGTGCTACCACCCAAATCCACACAGCGTCTTACGTCTCACATTACCTGACTCGTAGGTATTTAAGCACCTAGAGTCTATGCTGATGATTTGCACAGTGTCACATCATCAAATACTCAAAAAAATAAAATATATCTTTTTATGCAGTTTTTTACAGTCCACTCTATCAAATTTGCAGAACATCAATATACAATTAATTCCCTGTAATTGTATTATTTTAAAGCAATAGGACAGATATTTTTATGCTTCTCGTAAGACCACTAACTACCAGCAGTCTTCAGAATGGTTCCTCAAAACAAAGAATGTGAGAGCTAGGGAGAAAGGAGCTATAGCTATTATGGGTCTAAAGCTTTAACAGCACAATGTAAAAGCTGGGACTTTACCCACTTATTAAGTTAATGCTATATTATAGTCCTACTTTTACTCACATCATTTCCAACTATATTTCAAGAAAATGTAATACTGTCAAACTAACACTGTAATTTAGTTTTCATTTGTTTATCTTATAAATATTTACTTACCCTGTAAACCATTTGACAAGTAGCACTTGAAGTATTGAGCAATTCTAAATGCTTTGCTTCTTGCTTCTGTCAGAGTGCAATCCAATAAAAGGATATTTGTTAGAGCTACTCTGTGAAGATGTTGTATTGCAGCACCTCACTCAAAACCACTTATTTCCGTGCCATCTTCCATGTATCATCTTCCATAAAGGGAAAGATCAGTCACATCCATTAAGAGCGCCTGCATTCTTCTTCATATCTAAGCCCCCTGCTCTGAAAAGCATTTTTTTTWAATCTTTGTAGTGTCTTACGTGAAGAAATGACTCATTTGGCAAGGAATTTATCATCATCCTTGTTGACKCTATTCCCAATAGGAAGGAAGATCTTTGCTTCCTTAGAGATAAGGTTTCTTTCTACTTCCTTTGGAATACATTCACAAAATGAAAAGAATACAAAACCTAATAAGCACAGGAAAGCAGCTATATCCTTTTTTCCTGCTGCAAGATCTAACATCTTTTACCCTCACAGAAGAACTCTTTACTTCAATGTGTAAATCACTACTGTCTATCTCAATACAAAGGACTGGGTTAAAGATTCTACTCATCTGTTTCCAAGTCCTTCCCATTAATAACTGGAACAAAATTAGCATCCTAGCCCTTCATTAGAGTAATTTGTTACAGTAAGAAATGCACAACAAATGAAAATGAATTTAGTTGAGAAGCCCTGACAGTTTTCTGGAGTCCTAAAACGCAAAATTATTTCTCTAGGCTTCCAATTGACTTCCATAAAAATCACTGGAGTCAACAGAGAACTACACCACAACACACTGGGCTGCAGTTCCTGAAAGAAATCTTTACAGTTCCTTAGAGGACTAGACACAAAGGTCAAATTGATAGATGGATTTTTTTTTTTTTTTTTTTTTTTTTTTTGAGACGTCTGCAGTCCTCACAGCAGGACACCTCATGGTGTCCTCACAGAGTGATTGGAAGAGGTTTCAAGTCATTGCAGATAATACCTTCGGTTACTGCATTTAAGGTAGATGGATTCATGGTCTTCCAAAAACACCAGAAGTCCAAATGGAAATGTCAGCACCATGATGCTGCCCTATTGTAAGTCCTGGGCATGAATGCTTGTCGGGTTCTTTTTCAGAGGCTACTTTGGGGAGAATCTTGAGAAATTTGTCCAATAAGATCACCAGATCTAACTATCCACCCCAGGCCTTCCTTCAAAACAGATGACACCACAGGCAGAGCGCCCCCGGGTCAGTCCGCCTACACAGACACACTGGTACAGATAGAAGCTCCCTTTGTTCATATCCACATTAAAGGTCCAGGTCTCATGACTTGGACAGGGATTACAAATGAGAGCAACTAAAAATCAAATCTTTCCAATCTACCAAGTTCTTGAATAGCAGTCCTACTGTTTCAGCATAGAGACATTTCTGAAAATTGGCATATGGCATATAAAAATCTTTTTGCAGACAAGAAACATCCGATCATGAAAAAGAAAATCCTAGATCTCCTAAACAGATATTGGTTAAAAGAACTCATAATCCTCCCCCCCCACCCCCCAAAAAAAAGCTCTGGATTCTGCCACAGTCTGCAAAATATCCATAAATTCAGCTAAATATCTGCAGAAGGAAAGCTGCATAACTTACTTAGCTGTTTTGGAATTCGAATAACCACCATTGCTCATCACTGCAGAAATCCCCTGAGACCTCCTGAAATAGGTGAAGCTAACAGAAGATGAACTGCAAACATCACTGATGACCTGTCACCAACAAAAACCATTCCTATTAATACGAAACAYTAACCTTCGGTCTGTTTTCCTTTCTGCAATGTCGGTCAAGCTAGTAGACATGATCAGCGCTCAGATGGGGAGAGTGGGACTATTTCTCCCAAAGCCTTCCAAGGAAACTACATTCAGAACTTTCTTTATATAAAATTAACCTTAAAAAAAAGGCTCTGATACATTTCTAGAGCCAGTCCTCTGTGATAAACCTATTCCAACACAAATCAAACTCACAGAGGCACCTCTAGCAGTAAAGAAAAAATAAATCATCTTATTGCCAAACCATGTCTTTCTGAACAGTGAAARGCTTGATGCCTTTGATGGGAAGATGATCTGATCAGCTTCCAGAATATAATTTCTAAAAGAGAATGAAAAACAGTTTGATTKCTGCTCTGCTACTTTAACCAAAGCCACCAGTATTGGCTTTCTCCTTGCTGTCCCTGTATGTCTTTGGCTGGGGAGATGTTAYTGTCCGGCATGAGCTGCTTCTCTGAATCCTCCTCTAAGATGTGCTTTGTACTGCCTCTCCTGAGCAGACTTCCTACAGCAGCCTCTTAAAGGCCATGGAGTAGATTATTGTTTGAGCTGGCTGAAAATGTCTGAACAAAACGAACAGTTGTCATTGGAAAATGACCCTGGAAAAAATGCTGAAGGAACCAAGTAAAGAATTAATGGGCAAATGTTGCTGAGGGAGGCGAGCTATTAGTGAAATGGATATTGAAAATTTTATTTGAGCTTTGGTAAACAAATTCAAGTTTTGGTAAAAAAAAAAAGAAAGAAAAAAGAAAAAAGAAAAAGAAGTTTATTATTTCAGTAATGGCTTTTGCAGTGGTGGTAGTGGGTTAACAAAAGGCATTAACATTTGGGAAAAAATACCAGGACAGTTATAAAACCCAAAAAATATACTCTTCTGGAGGAACTATAAAGTTATGGTATTAAAAATAAAGATGCGCACGAATGTGTGTGTATATACTTACTACTTTAAGGGCTGTATTGGGCCTGAATATTTATCAGTTTTTTTCACAGACCTCTAAAAGACTAGGACAAGAAGCAAGTCTTACTATTTTCTAGCCATAATTAGGGTCTCACTTGGAATAAGATTAGTCTGTTTACTAATGATCTAAATAATGATATCCTGATAGAATAAGTCAMAATAATTCAGAGCATTTTTATCTCTGTTAATGATGTAAGACATACAAAATCAAAAATAGTTAGATTTTTTTAGCTAAAAGCACCAGAACAACCYGTAAAAAATATTACAGTCAATATGCTGAACTGTAACTAGTGTCCCCAGGGACACTACAATACTGCATACAATAAAGTAGAACTTTGAATTAATTTTTTTTCCACCATGAAAAGATATAATTTTACCCATCAGTATTAACAAAATGTATGTATCTTATCATCTCATTTACCTTGTTTCGTATGTGAAGTATCCATGTGCTGAAGCTCAATTAAGTTCACAGGTGAGTACAAGTGGAGGGACATTGAGTACATCACGAGAAGGAGAGTGTTACACCTACATGAAGCTATGTAATTCTTATTTCTGTATAATGTGAAGGCTACCCATTTGCTTATCACGTGAAGACTGAAGCTAAAATTTGGTATAATTGATACTGAAAAAAAAATTTTGCACATCAATCTTGCCTAACAAGGAAGCCTAAGAGTGGTTAAGATGGAGACAGCATGCAGAAGAGGCAGAAAAATGAAGTACTTTTTGCAGTTTCAACATTTTTTTTTCCATTCTATGTCAGTAAGACTAATACTTGTCACAGGTGCTACAGAATAAATAAATAAATAAATAAATAAATAAATTTTTACAGCCCCAGAGCCACCAGCGTAGTGATTAGACAATTCTGCTTGTAGGTCCTCGGCATCCCACACAGGAGCCCTGATCGTGGCCCACAGTTGTGCAGGGCGCCACGCATCCCCGGGCAACGTCACGAATGTAAAAATAAGCAGAGCATGGGGCTGAATGTGAATCCCCTTCTGCTGGGCTATAAGGTCAGCATCTCTTACTTTTTCTCCCCTCTCCCACTTTTGGCCCAGTGAAGATTTAATTTTATAAGCAGAGCAGAAGCACTCGGATGGGAAAATGTGGGACTGGCTTTGTGGCGGCAGCAGCAGCAGCAGCAATAAGTAGCAGTACAGCAATTTGTGTCCCACCTCCCCAGCCCCTGAAGGAAGACAAATGCATCTGAAATACAGAAACAATTCTCAGGTCCTTGAGCCTGTCTTTGTGTCTTCAGCTCACCCGCTCAGGCCTTTCACAGCTTTCCAGTTATTCAACATCAGCCTCATTACCATTTAAGTCATATATCTCACTTGAGAGGTAGATTTCAATTGTACTAGCATCAGAACCTAGCAAACAAAAGAGAAAGGACTCTATTATATTTAAAGATATTTATTTTAAAAAACTTTTTTCTTTATCAAAAAGCATTCTGTCAATGTAGAGATGTTTTTTTTTCTTTTTAGTTCAAACATTGTATTGAAAGAATCTTGGTATACTGGCTTCTAGACTATAAAATCCCCAGGAAACAGGGGAAAAGCCTCCTTATCTAGCCTCTGCCTTATTGTTCTCAGTGTAATTGCATTCCTAGGGAATGGTTGACTGCATCACACCCTGACTTAGCGGAGCCGAGCTGTTAAGAGAGCACTTAGCACGGCTGTGGGAATGTCTGTGATCACTGGCAGGTCATGTCTGCGCCTTGAGCAAAGCGGTTGCAAGAAGAACACTGTGTCCTCTGTCACATGGAGGCGCATGATTAGGACCAGGGTGGGAGAAGCCATTTCATTTCCACATAAAATGTGATGCTTGCTTGAGTGCTTTAGCCTAAGGAGAGAGCTGTTCTTGATTTTTTTTTTCCCCTGCCAAGGAATTTCACTCAAGATCTGCTGCAGCAGGCTAAACATGAGCCGGTGCTATCATGTGGCTGCAGCTCAATGAACGGCTGCCAGYGATTCACAGCAGCATTTGCCCCAGTGCCATCTGAGGGGGGCACATGGCAAGAACAACCCATTCCCCGCTGCAGCAGCAGAACTTGCTCCTTACATTGCACGGACAAAAACCACCTCAATTGTTTTAAAAGCCTGTCTTTAAAACCTATCTTTTTTTAATAAGCATGATAAAAAAGATCTTGTTTTATGTATTTTCATGATTTTGCAGGAGGCTGTCAGATGCATGAGGTATGAGGTTACTTCTCCTGTCCAGAGGTACCTGGAGAAGAACCCAAGGCCAATGCAATGTGTCCCTCTCTGCTACACTGCATGAAAGCATTAAATAGTTCATGGGAGGCGGAGGAAAGCTGGTGGAAGACTAGGCTAGGACTAGGCTACAAAGGTTGACTTCATTAACAGACATGCCTCTGCTTCCCAGAGGGAACTAACTTGCTTTCATCCATCACAGCTCTTTTACAGCCCTTAAACCTTACGCCCCAAAGGAGGCAYGGCCAGATATCTGAATCCCACACCGGTGCAACATCAGGGCACAAAGAGAGCTCGACAGCCACATCTCTGGCCAAGGTGAACCTGCCTTCTCCAGCACCCCACGTTTCCCCAGATCAAAGCCCTGGCTTTGCAAAGAGCCTACAGAGATGCTGGGAAGTTTAAAAAGACTTAGTTTAAAAGACTATGTTCCCAAAACATAATGAGCCCCAGAGTCCTTCCTAGGTTGCTAGGAAGGAGGAGCACAAAGTCTTCTTATCGCATTCCTCACAGGATGATTTCCACTAGGTGAGTCAGCTTGTCCCCCACTACTCACTGCCACTGGGTGACTGGAATGCAGTATTGCTGCTGACCAACTTCAGATGTAGTAATAAGGTCMAATGACAAAAGTATGATAAGATTCCCTTTCGTTGTTATAAAGAGAAGTGGAATCTTGAAAGGTATTTCAGGCTATAGGTCTTCTCATTTATAAATGGATGATAAAAGCCTCTTTCATACATGAGATTCTAACGGATGTTTATGAAGATTGTTCAGGCAACACAGCTTACTTTGTGGACTTCTTTTGCTTAGACTTTTTTTCAGCTGGCTGGTATCATTTCACAAATTGACAGTGTTGTTATTATAGAAATACTATTTTTACCATTGACCCAGAAAAGAAAACCCAATTTCTTTTATTCAGGCTTCATAGGACAAATTTACCTGTTGTCAGTTTGACAGTTTATTAAGATTAAAAACATACTATCCTCAGATTTGTAAATACAAATGATGCAATGATTTTCATTCAGAGACCTTATAGAGAGAAACAATAAAACACACRGCTGCTAGAAATAATATTTTTTAACTTTAACAGACTAACATTGCCAGCCGGAATTCCCTTCCCCTCATAAGTCTACAGCCGTCACTTTCTGTCACACGATTCAGGGCAAAACAACCTGCCCTCTGATCTTCCTAAGTGAATTCAGTCTCTACATTCCTGAAAATGGTCAAGCTAGAAAATGCCCCATGTACTCTCCCAGCTAGGAAACACTAATGCAGAAGTCTTTAACTCCCATTAGCCTGCGTCTAATACTTGACCCAAAAGACCTAACAGGGCAAGAGTTAGAGCCCAGATCAGGTCCCAAAGACCTTCAGGTCTTGCCTCTGATGAAACTGCCATTACAGGTGACACCTGAGGCAGTTCCTGTGGAAAGCAGGCCTGCATTCTGTAAACTGAATTAAGACTACAGTCTGTTTTCAAAGAAGCCAGCAAACATACTGTCATCAGATGACAACTGTTTTTGATTCCCTCTAAAGTAAAACTAGATTTATACCAGAACTTTAAGAACTGAAGCTCTTCTTCAGATGCAAATGCTTCCTTAAATAAGGCCATTCCCTCGTCAAGCCACCAGGTCTTTAATCTTTTTAACCAAATAAAATGAAAATGTGAATCCAAAATAGCCCTGTACAGCCTCCTTTATAAAAGTTGTGTTCTTTTCATAGAAGATTTTCCATTAAAATGTACTAGGAGAAACTTCTTGTTGGGTGGAGAGCTAGAATCCACTGTGGCAGAAGAGCAATAGCTCTTAGTCAGATTATTTCTCTGTCTCCCCTAAGTAACTGCAAAATACTAGGTACTATCAACCAAGCTCTTAAGCAGCTGTTGATCGCATAGTGCTTCAAAGTGATCTCATCACTGAGCTAAATTTTAATGATCATTCTGACTTCCAGTGGCTGAGACTTTCTGTCTGCTAAATCCTAATCTTATCTAGAAGCTATCCAGAATATATCCCTTACTCAACATCCATAGGGTATTTTTGTTTCAGTGGGATTGCTCATTTCACCTTAATCAGAAACTAATTCATTTGGGAGTGAGCGAAGAGAAAGTTCAGACACTTTCGTTCCAAAGCCCTTTGTTTCTCACTCTAAACAAATAACGCCCTAACGGGGAATTCTCCCTCATTACCCTGGGTCCATATTACCTTCAAATAGCAGGCTCTTTGTAAACACCCACACAGGCCAGCAYCCCTGTTTATTCTCTACGCATCTGTGCTACATTCACTACATCATGTAAGTCCCAACTTTCACACAGTCTCACTCCAGCTCTAACTACATGGACCAGTTTTATGCTGCTCTAACTTCCCAGATACATTAGAGCTTTTTCTAAAACTAAAGGGTATATGAGTCATTTGGACACAAAAGGCACCTACTGTAATACAGATAACTAACAGATACCTTTTTTTTCCTAGTATTTCTTTAAAACACTATAGTGCTTTCATCTCTCATCCTACTTRTATTCTTGCTAAGACTCTATACTATAGTTAGGTCTAATCTTGCTAATGGTACCCAAAAGAAAAAAAAATAGATAAATGTAGAACTCAAGCACACAGTCCTGTAAAACGAAATACATCTAACAGCATTTTGGAGTCACCAAGTGTTCAACCTTACTAATGCTTCAATAAATATAATTGGYCTGAACATGCCTTATCCCATACTAATTTGTGTAAACACCAATGATATATGAGGCATTAAAGAAGCCAATCAAATTTATTTTGTTTTATCAGCTAAATACTTCTCAAAACAATCACTTTCCACAAAATACAAAGAAGCTTCAATTAATTTCCAAGACTCTAAAAACTTCCTGATACAGAAGACATTCAAAYTGAGGTGCAGAGCTGAGTCTTCTACCTCTAAGACATAAATGCCTCTATGCTAATTAGAAACCCAGGCATTTCTACATATGGAAACAACCTTCGGTTTTCACTGATGTTTCTGTTGTATAGTGTTTGAACAAATTCACAAGGCCCAGCTGATCGCAGGAGGCTCTGGGGACGTTACAAATTCCTTCTGCCTTTTAACTCTCGCTCTAACCATCAAACATGAAATGTCTTCCCAGGGCTTTCAATTAAATAGTACACACGCAAAAATATCCTAAAAAATAGCATACACAAAAATATCCTTCAGAGAGACCTGGACAGGCTGGAGAATTGTGCAGAGAGGAACCTGATGAGGTTCAACATGGGCAAGTGGAAGGTCCTRAACCTAGGGAAAAATAACCCCAGGCACCAGTACAAGCTGGGGGCTGACCTGCTGGAGAGCAGCTCTGCAGAGAAAGACCTGGGAGTGCTGGTGGGTGACAAGTTCACCATGAGACAGCAATGTGCCTTTGCGGCCAAGAAGAATGGTCTCCTGGGTGCATCAGGAAGAGTGTTGCCAGCAGGTTGAGGGACATGATCCTGCCCCTCTACTCAGCCCTTGTGAGGCCTCATCTTGAGTACTGCGTCCAGTTCTGGGCTCCCCAGGACAAGAGAGACATGGAGCTACTGGAGAGAGTCCAGCGTAGGGCTACAAAGATGATCAGAGGGCTGGAGCACCTGCCCGGTGAGGAACGGCTGCGAGAGCTGGGCCTCTTCAGCCTGGGGAAGAGAAGCCTGAGGGGGGATCTGATCAATGTGTACAAGTACCTGAAGGGAGGGTGTCAGGGAGACAGGGACAAACTCTTTTCAGTTGTCCCATGTCACAGGACAAGAGGCAATGGGCACAAACTGAACCACAGGAAGTTCCGCCTGACCGTGAGGGGGAATTTCCTCACCGTGGGAGTGACAGAGCACTGGCACAGGTTGCCCAGGGAGGTTGTGGAGTCCCCTTCTCTGGAGCTCTTCAAGGCACCCGCCTGGATGCAACCCTGTCTAACATGCTCTAGGTGACCCTGCTTGGGCAGGGAGGTTGGACTAGATGATCTCCAGAGGTTCCTTCCAACCTAACCGATTCTGTGATTCTAACACTTGCTGGTCCTTTCCATAGATTGATCTGTGTGAGTTTACAGGCCAGTAAGTCTTCTCTCTATGGCATAAAGTTGCCACATATATGTGGCATACCTGGTAAAGGGCAAGGATAGACAAGTTAGGAAAATGGTGTAAACCATGGGGCTGCCTCAGGTCTAGGGATGGTTACAGTGTTCTTCTTTCTAGACTCGATATCTAGCATTTTTTTTTCCAGGATTATTTCAATCTTGCATAGTGTGAGCACACAGGAGCTAGAGAGAGCTAGAAAGACAACCCATTTTTATTAACTGCATAGAAGAAGGCATTTTAGTTTGTTCTGGGGTTTTCCTTTGAGTGTAAACTCAAATGCTTCTGTCACTATTGAATTTTCTCAAGCCTGAGAACTCCTGTTGGAGGAGGCTTTTGAAAACTTTACCTACAAGCTCACTAATGAATTTAGCTTGCTGAATGATTTAAGAGTTTGTTCAGTGAGATGACAGGGGAGAACAAACTTTCCACAGAGCTCRCAGCATGTTCCAATGCATGCACTTCGATTCAACCAAAAAGAAACCGGTYCAGGCACTCTGAGACTGTTTCACAACATGAAGCAACTGTCCATGAGGACAATCAAGAGATCCACTTTGAAAGCACACTCCTGATCAGGATAGACAGGCACCCTGTGGTATTTGTAGAAGGCAGTACTTTGCTCGAAATGGTAAGCAGTAAGGCAAGAGCAAGGTCTGCACAGGGTGAAATCAAATGCTGTCATGGTTACAAATGAGCACAAATTACTCATTTAAGCTGTGAAGGCTTCATATACCAAAGACTGGGAAAAGTGAGTAAGAAAACTCTTCCAACACTTATTTCTTTTCTAAGTTAAAAACCATGGTTGGTTTCTTGTCAGGCTCTATAGCAAGTTCTCAACATATCAGAATTAGCTTAGTCACTGAAACCTATGTCATCAAATGAGCACATCTTACTTCTTCTGCCCAATGAGACCTAATCTTCCACACTGATCTCCCAAAAGATTGATAATATATAAAAATACCTCACACATCTTAAGAACAATCTTGAAAACCCTGAGACAGATTATACCCAGCACTATGTCTGAGAACAAAAGAGAAAGGGAGAGAAAGTGCAGCTCCTGCGTGAGGGCTAACCATAGCCAACGGGGCAGGCATGCCATGCCGGGCAATGCCCTTCCAGCACTGGAGGTACCGAGCACTGCTTGGGGACTGCTGCMTGGTCTGGGGGCACAGGGGCTGTCCTTGCCCCATACACCCAGCAGTGTGCAAGTCCTTGGAGTAGCCAAAGGAATGATGGATCAGTTTGGTCAGTGGTCTTGCAGGGCCTCTTGCTACAGYTGGTCATCTCTCAAATGCCATCTGATAATTTCTGTAAAGCCAGAGGCTGTTAATTTTGTTTTAGGGTTTCATACTTTGGCCCACACCCTAGCATCTGAAAAGGTTTACCAACCTCTGCTCTTTTAAACTGTTGATGAATATTTCACTGAAAATGTGGTCTTTATTTCATAAGAATCTACATAATCTGCTTCCAAAGTCCCTGCGCTTTGTCTTCATACTCAGCTAGGAAAGCAAAGACTGTCTGYCCAGGCAGAGAACCAGAATTTCTAGAGAAAATACTGATTCTTAAAGATCTAGTGATATGACAGTATTCCTGATAACTAGAACAGGAATATAAAGCTATAAAGCCACAAAGGTTTCTATATGCCATGATTTAAAGAGAGTTCCTACAAACCAACCACAGTTCTCTAATGATCTGTCTAAGTAATTATGGGTTCACTGTTTAACAACTTTTTATCAATTAGTTCAAAAAAGCTATTTACGTGAAACAGCAAGCCAATATTTTATATTATAGTTTCTGATGAACTTGCTTCCCTAACTATTCTTGGACTCTTCTGAGAAACACAGCAGCTTGAACGCAATGTAATTATTGCACTAACCTTTTAGCTTTCTTTAATATTATATTATTAAAAAAAAAAAAAAAAAAAAAGATGGGCCTGCAGTATGTTTGAAAAGAAGGGTGCAGACATCCAGAGAAGTTAATTCAAAGTGAATGTGAACTGGGTTTAAAAAATGCATTTTATTTTATGACTGGTCCTGGCTACATTCTGAAGGGAGGCAGAGGGGTTAGCTGGGGTCAAGTGGCTTTCATGGTACTCTGTCAAATTACTGTAAACAGCTTCCAGAACAATGAGTTTTAGATCATGCTAATTCTACTTCCAATATGAGGTTAAAAGCCTGAGGTAAACACAGTCATTACCTTTTTCTTAATTTTCAATACATTTTGGGAAGTGTTTGGGGAGTTTGGGAAGTTAGTACAGAAGCACTGTGCTAAACACAGTATGTAGCTGAGAAAATAGAATGGATTTAACATCTCTCTGTTCAGCAGCTGAAGATGCAAAATAGAGCACAGCTCTGAGAAGGGACTATTGATTCTATTTATTCTTTTTTTAAAAAAATGATTGCTCATATCATCTACATTTTTTTTGCAAATATTATCTCGTAATGCAACTGCCCTCCCTAATAGCTATAGCCTTGTTAAACTAAAACAAACAAACAAACAAACAAACAAAAAACAGTTCAGAGAGTCAGTAGTGAAATAGAATCATAGTCTTTAGAGAACCTAGGCTGTGTCTAAATTTTTTTAAAAAAGACTTCCAGCTTCTTAGACAAAAGCAAACTGAAAATTAATATAAACAAGCTAAAAAAGAAGACTTTGTCAGTGAGATTCTACCCAAACAGTAAATCTGTGCTTCCATCAAAGTTTGCTGTCACTAATGTTTGACCAGCGTGTCAAAGATAGAAAGTGTGCCTAAGAAATCCTAGAGCTGTAATTCTAGGTAAGGAGTTTTACATTGAGCAAGGCAAGTAAGGGAACACATTTAAAAACCCAACATGAGTAATTCATTTATTTAAACAAAAGACTCTTCTACTATATGGAGGTTACAAGAGAGGTTAAAATAAAATGGAGGAAAATGAATCATAAGTAACAGAGATATGCTCCTGCTAAAAAATGATCAGATCTTTGAAACTTTCTACACATCCCCTATAAAGTGAATGAAGACATTAACTACAATTTCTGTCTCATACACTCTCTCTCACACACACAGATGTTACAAGAAGTGACATCAAACCATTAGGCATATACCTAATTCCAGAGTAAGTAATGGTTCACGCGGTGCCGTGATTTTATCAGTCTTGACAATGGGCAGGGTGGGGGGGCAGGGAGTAAGATAAATGCACCTATAAATTACCAACCCTGATAGATGGGAGAGCTCCTGGTTAACCTGTCATCACCACTAGTGTTACCTTCAGACAACATGCTTATAGCCTCATCGGTCTGCTGGCTGTCAGTTGTGGATATCTTCTTTGACTCATGGATGTTGCTTTGGTAGTTCACAGGTGAGGGATAAGCATTTTCACCCACGGTTGATGAGGACAATGATTCCCAGGGTATTTCTCTCTTTTGCCATTTCAGATCCACTCTCCATCCTGTCCAGCCGTAGAAAGCTAATGTGTAAAGGAAGCCTTGCATCGGATTAAGAACGCCCTACAAAAGAGAAGTGCAATAGCAGTTACACTTAGCAAGGCTGGAATTTGTACTCCAGTAAAATATTTAGCATGTATTAGCAACTTCCCTTACACTGAACATTTGCTTTTCAAAGATGCCATTTCCATCCAAATAAAAGTCTGTGTTGTGGCTATTGTAGATGGGAACAAATCAGAGATACTACAACCTGTTGTTTCAGCAGGCTGAGGGTATCCCATGAACACTAAGGCCAAACAGTTTTCTAGCAGGAATTTCAGCTGGTCAGTCTCTCAGAGCGTTTTAACATTCCTCACAAGCTGTATACTTTTTAATTCACAAAATCAAACACTATATTTTTCTTTAGAAGCTAAACCAAATATAAGAGAGTAGACATTAACAATCAGTTTTTTTTCAAACACTAACAATTGATCTGTCTGGAACTGTTGCAGATTTCTGAGCCAGTGAGGCTGTCCATCGAAGTTGAATGGAAAAAAGGGGAGATGAAAAAAAAAAAAAAWGTCCCAAATGATTTCCAAAACCATCATCGCTGTTCCCACTGGTTTGGAACTCTTGGCAAGTAAATGGTTTTAGATGTTTCCATTTTTCTCAAATGAAAATAGCGAACTATTTTTACAGACAGTTTAAAAAATGGCTAAGTTCCTAGACCTGACCTCTTCCTCTCCAGGTGAAAAAGAGCAAGATCTCTAGCAGATGAATGAATTGCAATACTTAACCGCTTAATACAAACTGACACAAGGGCTTAACTACACAGAGTGTGTTCAGGCCTTACAGGTATTTAACAGCTCTAAAATAAACTCTCTCGAAACAGGAACTCACATTATCACCTCTGGAAAATCCATTGTTAAATATTCCAAAGGAATAAAAGAGGGTAGAACACAGTTAGAGCCCAATATCTTATAGTTATCTTTTTATCTATTGCTTCAAGATTTTTCACATATTTTCCCCCAAATAATCATTCATATATTGTGATATATCATGTAATTTTTTTTATAAGTCAGCAATACAGAAAATCCTCATTACAAACAAAGATTTATCAGAAAATCCCCATGCTTTGAGGGAACCTTCAGGAATCATGAGCTAAAACCTTATGGTTTGTGTATAGCAGAGGTTTGAAAGGTTAGACCAGAATTCATTATAATGGTCTAGCCTATACCTTCAGATGGATAGGAACCACCCATAGAGAGAATGTGTACTCTAGTAAAAGGAAAAAAAGTTGATCTTTGTTACCTTTTGGCTAAGTTTACATGTGAAAAGCACTCCCAGTGACAGCTCCTACCTCTCTCTTACTCTCTGCTTTTCTTCCCTGATCTTTTGGCGTGAAAATATTTTTTTATTTCCATAATCAAAACCCACACATTATACTGATGCTGTTTCTCCAACCTCACGTGACTGATTTCTAAGGTTAAGAAATGTCATGGTTAACCTACCATTATAATCCATGAGATCAGTGCAGCACTTCTAATATTTTTCAGGGGTATTTCATTGATATCTGGCTGCATTTCAAGATAGAATAAAAGGCTCTCATTGATGATATTGGATGACCAGCTGTTGCAGAAGAAAGAAAAAAAAGGATGAGAACAAGACCATTTAACATATATATAAATATATATATATATGCTTATGTCTTAAAAATAAGACACTTACAGATAAAGAAACCAAATATAAGCATGTATGTTGTAAAAGATTGCAGAAATCAAAGTCTCTCTAAATATCCTAAAATTTCAGGTTAAAATAGAATAGACTTTCAAAATTCTGTAAAATAAATTAAAATAGCTAAAGGTGGACTTTAAAATCCTTAAAAATTCCAACAAATTTTAGGAATAAAGGTAATTTCTGTTTCTAAAAAAGGATGAGCATAATCAAACCTCTTGTTGTAAAAAAGACACTGTGACTATTCCACATTAAATAAGGGTTAAGGTAAAATGGTTATTACTTCTTAGGACTTCCAAACAGTCAGAGCAGCCTTTCTTTGCATTTCTACCAWAGCTTCAAAAAGCATCCATGTCATACTTTCTACAAGAGTTTATAAATGTCCTTCCTACGGTTATATTTTTATCATAACGTAAAACCTCCTGCTCTTCTCTCCCAAATCTGCAAGCCTCTGTTTTATCCCATATTGGTTTTCTGTCCCTGACTAACTAGTTCCATATTTGAACTTTGGAATAGAAATGCATGATTCCTAGGGTTTCAAGATGGGACTGCCTCAGTCTTACTGTATAGTGACCAGTAGAAGAGTTTCAGCACTCTAAAGCTTGTGTTTTTATCAGAAGAACAAAATCTAAAATTAAAAGCATAATTATTTTTAATAGGAAAACTCAGAATGGGATAGAATGGAAATAAACAACTGTCCCTACCGCGTCTTTGTGGAGTTGGTCCCTTCTTGGACGCTTGCTCCCAGGCTAGCAAGCTGGCCACAATTCCTTAGGTTGCAACTGCATTTTTGTAGTCCCTCTGGGATCTTTTATGAGGCTCTCTCTTTCCGTAACCTTGAAGCCTGGATATCGGAGCCTTGAAGCTCCTTATTATTTTCAGTCATTTCCCAGACAGCTATGCTGCGGGCTCCTTCACTGCCTTCTGTCTTTCTCTCTCCCTCAGCCTACCCCACCCTGCACAGGAGAAATCTCTCTCCCAAACCAAGCAGGTGTGGTTATTTCCAAAGAAAAGAAAATAGTTTCCCTCTGGAGCACTCAATACACAGCAGCCAGGACAAGATAAAAAGGCAGCCTTCCTCCCGCCTCAGTCTTTAAAAGCAATGTAACATGCAGTAATGTATCTGTGTATTAAGTAGTTATATTAACTATATAAGTTATTTTTAAGTTAAGTATATATTAAATATTGTTATACTAAGTAGTTGTATAGACTGCTAAATCTATCCAAGCCTTTCTCTGCTCCAGGGTAGTTTCCCTCCTTTTCCTGCTGTTTGTGTTACCTATGTAAATAGTAAACACTTTATGGCAGTGACTGCTTCTTGCTAGGTCCTTACACAGACCCCTGTAGACTGGATCAACCCCCCTTCTGGTGCTTTTATTTTATGAGATTGCAGGAGAAAACACTGCCTCCAGAAGCAGGCTCTATTTCTGCTCAGTTTTGTTTTGTGCATCCAACACCTTCAGTTCCAGCTACCACTCCAGAACCGTCTGCACTGAATTGTGTTGCTAGGACAGAGATGCAAGGGATTGGGAGACAAGGATGAGTACACTCTCTCTCCTCTACTTCTTTCGTATCCTATCATAAAAGTCCTATTTCATGGAAGAAGATGGAAGAATAGAAAAGAGATTAAATGATCAGAAATTTCACACACAGAAGAATGCAACCATGGCAGTCCTGCTATTTCCAGCTGATACGCAATGCTTGTTCTGCACACTTGTGATCTGCAGACTGTAGAGGCGACGACCGTGTTACATAAGCACAGTCCGCAGCCTGAAGCTAGTCTTAGAACCATCTAAATCGTAGCTTTTCAATGAAATGTTTGATGACAAGGGTGTAGAGTGGGCTCTCAGAAATCTTGAGTGCAGAAAGCTGTCTATCAGACCACAGTACTGGAGCGCTGCTGTTCCAGACAGCTATTCATTTAGGTTGTGCCCAACCATCTTTTTGCTATTGTTTCTAGGGATTACTGTTTTCCTTGTTGCTCAAACATTTTTATCATTTCCTTACTGCCTTGTTATGCTACATTAGTGCTTCAGTTAGTTTGTGATCTTGTTCCTTTGCAACATAAAGTCTGTGAAAAAAAATGAAACAACCTATCAGAGTCTATTTTTGTCCCTGACTGCCTCCAGCTGGGAAAAATAAAAAAATGGATCCCCTTACCAGATAATGAATACCAGCATAATTTTGAAAAAGCGGATCTGGATCTCTGTCCCCAGACGTCTTTCATTCTCTGTGTAAATTCCTTGTCTCCCTTTCAGTAAGGAGGCAACTGGAAAGTATACAATTGTGTTCATTAACATACATGCATCTTGTTATTTATAGCACAGGGATCCAGAAAACAGATGTCTTCAAAAAGATATCAAAGGAAATGGATTTATCCCTAGCAGCAGTTCAGAAGCTGGATGGACCATCACCAAGCAATCTCATATGCAGCCTGATACTTAAGGAAAATAACCACATCTATTATGGTTTCCTAAAATGGGTGATATTCCACTAYGTCTTCTCTCTTCTCTCAGTCCCACTGAAGATAGAAAATAGTTAGTATGGTCAATATACTTTTCTTTTATAATTAAAAAGGTAGTGCCTGCAACTTTTATATGATGTGCGATATAATGATGTATGATGCTTAGGCTAGAGTAGAACGCATTCTATCCTACACTACACATTTCATTTACTTGTGCAATTGATAGAACTACGGCTACAGCTTTAAAACTTGTGTGTTGTGTGTGTGTAATGAAGTGTGATATTAGTAGAATAGACCATACATACGCACAAGTATAAACATATTTACTGCRTATTTTCTCATAGAAATAACGGACTTTGAGAGATTAGCCAGACCATTCCCTGGCCCTGAGCATAACAATTATATCTAGGTGTGTTGTCTGCAGTCTCAATAACCTCGCTGAAAAATGAGGAACACTCAAAGACCTCTCCAGGCAAGATATTACACTTTACCAACCTTTACCATACTAAAGCTTTTTCTGCTCCTGCTTTGACCACATTTGTTTAAGTTCAAGCTCAGTTCTTCTTTTATTATGATCTACAGACAAGGAGAAAAGACTTTTCTGTTTCTAAGTCATAGTTACACCCTCACTTGGTCCTCTCTTTTTTAGACGATAGAATACATCATGCAGACTTTCATGTTTTTCTTGCTTATTGTTCATTTTCTTTATTATTGTTTTACTTAGAGAATGGAGTTTTATTTAGAGAATGGAGTGGTTGTTTGAGAAAACAAAGCTTGTTCATTTCAGAGCAAGGAAACATAAGAAATCATACTTCGACCATAAAGTGTTGCCACAGATATATGGACACAAACATGGACATACTTAACATAAAGCACACACAGACACACGCACATACACACACAGATACATATCACACATCTATGCACATTATTTAGTTTGTCACTGAAGACCTTGCTACTGTTAGAAAATGCATTGCCCTAGCTTGCTATATCACCAACACTTGCTTGTCTGGGTACCAGTAACTTCAATTGTTTGGGGTTGAAGTGTGATATGAAAGRTAAGTTTACCAGTTATCAAGCAGGTAATTTCAAAAAATTCTTAAAAAGTATGTGCCTTCAGACAGTACAAAAATAGTAGCTAAAGTAAAATGCAGTTGCCAAGTTATTAAGTGTTTTTACAAATTGCAGAGGGTAACAGATATTTTTGATAATGGACACTTTATAGGTTAAAGCTTATCTTTGCATATAGAACATTTTGGTCACAGGCTTTGGACTCATCCCTTACGTTTTTATGCTCCTATATGGAGTTATAATCCTAAATAAAAAACATTCTCCTGTATAAATTGGTGAGTGCTCTCTCATAAATGCAATTTTTATACAGGTCACAAGAATGATATAATACAATGATGCAAATAAGGGTTGTCTTTCTAGTATATGTACTGAGTGTTTAGCACATCGGGTCTCTGACTTAAACAAAAYATATAGGAGGTACCATAGTAGAACTAATTAGCTATAATAAAGTATTCCACAGATTTGCTTAGCTGTTCCTTTGAAAATGGTACTGCTGAGGAATGTAGGGCAGATAGGATGAAGACTGAACTTAGAATTTAAGGTCTTCYGTTGCTGGCTTTTTTATATATCTAATGTGTAGACAGTAAGTATGAATTCAGGTACTGAAAACACATAGCACTGATAATATTACTTGCAAAGAATTCATTGAATCAGTGGCTTTTTCTTTCAGGCTCATTTCTTCAATGCACTGTATTGTAAATCAAATTGGAACATTAAGGCCCCAGCTGAGTTGTATACAACTCCCATTTGTTTCATAATCTTAGAATCAGGAGTAACAAAGTTCTGATCATGTTTCAGTATTAGCTGCGAAGAAGCTAATTCAACCATCAAATCTCACCGACGTTACCTTTACAGCAGATAAAATTACATTCCAAATTCTAGGTTGGAACCATTACTGCAGTAGAGTTAAGCCTCCATGTCACACTTGTCTAAAATACTTTAAATCTAGAATCATTGTGCATCACAGAAACACCTTTGCCTGTCTGCATTAGAGGTTTATAACAGTGTAACTTGAGTGCATGCCAAAGTGTGCATCTATGACAAATTTTCCTGCTAGGTGGTATCTTTTTACTTCAATAGGCAACTCCCTCCCATTCTATGCTGTATCCCCTAGGAATTAACAAGGGGCCATCTCACAACACTAAACATAAGCATGGCTTTATACATTATTGTTGTTTTACTAAATAACACATATTCATGTTGGCCATTACAAGCATACCTGCTGATACCGTCCTTCTAAAGAGGATTGGGTTGACCACCAGCACTAGTAGGAGTGGGGCATAGGTTGTGACATAATGYGGAATTGCATGCTCCAGGCCATTTTCACAACTGAAAAGAAATTATTCAGAGCTTGTTCACTTTTTTTCCCCCACATCTGATAGTTTTGACTATTCTATCTATCTCAACTTTAACTTAAAAAATAAAAAAGGGGGGAATGAAGTAAGCAGATGTTAAATTTCTTATTCATAAATCTTCACAGCCAGTTCCCATGGGTCACAATGTTGATTCTTAACACGTAGCATCTGTGAATTTTTTTCAGTTTTAAAGGAATAACTACAAGGCTAAAATCAGGAATGAGAGAACAGGATGATGGGACAAGCAATCCCTGCCTGCAATGGCCTTGTTCAGCCCATTTTTCCTAACAAAGCCTGAAGGGAGGGTGTCAAGTGGACAGGGACAAACTTTTCAGTTGTGTCATGTGACAGGACAAGAGGCAATGGGCACAAACTGAASCACAGGAAGTTCCGCCTGAACATGAGGGGGAATTTCCTCACTGTGAGAGTGACGGAGCACTGGACCAGGTTGCCCAGAGAGGCTGTGGAGTCTCCTTCTCTGGAGATMTTCAAGSYCCACCTGGATGCAACTCTGTCTAACATGTTGTAGGTGACCCTGCTTGAGCAGGGAGGTTGGACTAGAYGAWCTCCAGWGGTCCCTTCCAACTTTACCGATTCCGTGATTCTATGAGCTCACAGCAGCTCATAGTAGAAGCTATATCACAGAGCTGCAACATCCCCAAGAGGATGTATTGCCTGGCGTGTTTCTTCAGGACYCACGAAAAACCCAGGCAGATATTTGTAGGATTCCATGGACCGAGTAGGACATGCTCAAAGATCAAAAAAGTTAGGTCAGTATTTAGATATGCACATCTAAAACTGACCAAAGGACATTCAAATGATGATAGACTGATATGATTTCATAGTCTGTTTCTAGACTCCTGCTTACCTGGAAAGAGACGGGTAGTAAAGCAGTGCAACTCCCTCCACGCAGAGCAGGACTGCTAGGCCCCATGTCATCATGTGGTACAGGACAATTGTACTGGAAGCACACCAAGCAGGACAGAAGTTAAAGACACCATACCTTATGYTTTCCACATTGCAACACAAAAATAGGATAGGAAATGGTGCAGAACAACGCAGGCAATACAGTAACTGAGGACAGCAGGTGGAGAAGGGGCCTTCAGAAAAAGGGTAAGTCAAAGCAGTCTGTCAGRCTTGCTCAGAGAGCTTCTGTGTCCCCTGCCTATAGCATGCAAAGCTTTTCTCCTCTCCCCAAATCTCTAGAGGGCACCCTGCATCTTTCATTTTTCCTATGGAAAGTAAATTAGGGGAAGAAAAACATAAAGGAGCCAAATAATCACACAAATTATCCTTTGGTAGTTTGCAAATCATTATATATAACTTTTATTCAGATTCAGCTCCTATCTTAGGGAGTGTCAGATCTGGTTGTGTAGAAAGTCCTTGATTGACTACTCTGATTTTAGAATGAGGCCCAAATATACATTTTTTCCCCCATGAATAGTCATGGGAGAAGAAGATAGTCCCAATTGCTTCAGACTAAAACTGCCTGACTTTACAAAATCAGGTTTGTCATTCACAGGCAGAGGTTAACTCTAGCTGGAACTCAAAAATCCTCATTTTGATAGCATTTACTAAATGAACCGTATCTCCAGTATCTGACTACTTGGTATCATTTGGGTACATTATCACATAATTCTGTGGTTAGCAATGRCAACTAAAGGTCATTTTGCCCTTCTAATAGTTAACCTAGAAATATCATGTATTTTGTGTCTGGCATTATAGCATGGTATTTTTTGAAGGGTTTTCAGTTATAGGGCATGGCAGGAAAATGTATAGTAAACACATTCCCTTCTCTTCTTAAGAAGTCTGCAAAAGCAATCAGGAGTGTAACAATGACAATACTGAAAAGTAGATAAAATAGAAAATCTGAGAAAAATTTCTGGAGAATGAACTACATGAAAATTAGCACCATCCCACYCATTTGTTTATTTTCAGAATAATACTTTTTTGCCATAAGAGTCAATTTCAGGAATGGAGCATGGAAAAAAATAATATCCTGCTGCATTGAAATTGATAGAGCCAGAATTGCACCTTATTTTTTCAAAGGAAAAATGAATTCAGCTACATTTAAATGCCAACTGGGCATAAATAAACGAGTAACTGAGCATTTCCCTGGCAATATAAGCACTTAGCACACCCATTCACCCTTATTATTATCTGGTAACCATGTGAACATCAGATATATGTACAAACTTCATTTATGCTTTTAGATATCTGCATACAAACATGGATATACAGTGCTGGAAGTCAAGTAACACATTTAGAGCTTTAGCTCTGGTACCTCAGTCCAGCCGATCTTCTTACCACCAAGTAAGAATCAACAGCATAGCAAAATAACCACCAGAAGCTAGCACTATATAATAGCTGGATCCACATCTGCAGGAAAAGAAAAAATCAGAATGGCACAGCTGTTTATAAAGTCTCTAGTACCACTGGGGCAGCGGGGTGGGGAACAGTCAGGAACCAAACCTGTAGCCTGCTGATCTCTTCATTAAATGGGTGTATTTTGCAACTGAGATTGTGAAGTATGAAATGCTACTCAAAATCACAGAAACAAAACTCCTATAGCTAACAGATCTCATCACAGATAAATCAGTGTTTGTTTCCTCAGCTTATCCTGTTACTTAGATAATCTTTTTTACCTATCCAGTTTTATCTTTGAATGTCTTACATGAAGTCCAACTAAAAATTCTTCAATAACAATTTACAGTGTGGATGTTTTAATTTCAGGTTAAAATTTTAGTAGTTTCCCAGTATCTGAAGCATGAAAACATAACTCATGTCAGTCATCACGACTGTGTGCCTTTGCACTGGGGGCTCTGAAGGCAAAAGCTGCTTGCTCCAAGTTCAAGAACTTGGGTTAGGGAATAGTAAATACGAAAAAAGACAGTAAGTTGGAGAAARAAATCCTCTGGAAAAATTATCCGTATCAAACTCTCTAATTTCTTCAATAAAAGTTCAGAAAGAAAGTTCTAGGCACAGGTTCAAGTCAAGTTAAATTCCACTGCATTTGTGAGTTGACCATATATATTTTTCCCATGAGTGTATATAAGATAACTGAGCTTTCTTTGCCTCTGTTTACAAATTCCAAAGTTCTTCCCCATACGAGCTGGCTCTTTGTAGCACATTCTTCCATTAGTCTGGAATTATTTTAATATTCAGATTACCTTCCCTCTTAGTCCCTCTTTCAGTTTTTATCTAAATGTCCTTTGTCACRGCTCCACAGTAGCATCCTTTTACAGCTGAAAACCAACATACTTGTTTYTGAGCCAAACACCAGTGAATAAAGATCTAGCATTCCTTTCTCCAAAAGGTAAATCAAGCTGTGAAATATTTTCTTTCATCATGGGTGTAGACCCTACATCTAGTCATTTGTGACGTGAATTATTCAGCCTTTTATTCAAATAATGTGGCATATTGCTAGTGCACAGAACTCAGAAGGTAAAATTTCATTCAGTCTTCCTTCTAATGCACTTTATCCATTCCACTCAGTTTGTAACTTAATCAGCACTTTTACATACTTGTTGCAGAAGTGAACAATTCACCTCACATATATATCAAAACTAAACTGTGAGGTCTCTTCATCTGGGAAATCCACTATAGACAAGACTCTCTCAAAAATACATATAAAAAATATGTACCTAAGAAACAAAATTGTCATATACTACCCTCACTTTTTGCAAAATGTCACATCTTGCAATAGTGCCTCAGAAGGTATCCACCTACAAATCAGAGGGTGTTATTCAAAGGAGATGCCTTTTTCAAATTTCTACTGGTTTTCAGGTAAATGAAACAAAACAGAAGCACTAAAAGAAACTTAAAATAGAAGCAGAAACATTTTATTAACTCATGTGAGACTATGTTAGAGGAAACAAGTGGAAGGAGGATCATTTTTCACCTCAGTATAATTAAATTTAAATTTAGTAAGGAACCCAAGTTGCAACACTTTTGCTTGGTGCCCAAGAAAGCAAAAATAGAAATTGTGGTAGRGCTGTCATGCTCACTGTCTAATCTGAGATTAAAATGAAAAGCAAACAATTTACACACAGTATCTTTCCCACTCTTTAAAAATATTCTTTCCTGTGTTAAGCACCAGAAATTGACATTTCAGACAAATGGAAACATAGTTTTAGACTAGAACATTACAAGATTTTGATGTTATTGTTTTCCCTTTTCTTAAAGAAAAAATACTGCACCTTACAAGCAAAAYTTAAACATAAATGATGGAAAATAGAGAAATGGTAGGTGTGTGTGACTGATAATCTGTATGTACAGTAAAACACTGTATTTGCCCTTATTTAGGCATATAAGGTATGGTGAGTTGCATTTTTTGTACATATTGTTTTATTTAAAACCTTTTAGAGCTGAGTAATTGTTCCTATGCAGCATACCTTTTTCTATATTGTAAACTTCGGATTGTAAAGCCAATACTGTTCTTTGGGTACCCTACATTCCTACTAAATTTAGGTAAATTGATGATTTGTCTTATTTGTCATTCTTCATGTATTGGTAAAAATCTGTGACCTTTCTTCTTGCAGAGTGAATTCRTATTATATAGTTCAGCACTGTGATTGTAATATTTGA
The DNA here is from genome assembly GCF_003343005.1 of Rhea americana. Lineage (NCBI taxonomy): Eukaryota > Metazoa > Chordata > Aves > Rheiformes > Rheidae > Rhea > Rhea americana. The sequence continues at coordinate 2,103,040 of NW_028186867.1, read as the reverse complement.
AACTGAGTCAATTTGTACTTTCGGAATGCATTTATTTTTTCTTATTTTAACTTAGTAGATACTTAACTGCATTTGACCTGATGCAGCCATTTATGAATGCCTGTATCCGTGTATAAGCAATATACATAGTAAGGAGAGCACTTCTGCCAGCAGCTTTGTGTCTTTGGGTATATTTATCCTGCAGTCCACGTGTGACTAAAACACACAGTGTAACATTGAAAACGCTAATTTGAGTTACCTAAGTTGCTGAATTCAATTTGTCCCTGCAATATGGTATTAAGGCAGGCTGTAATTTCTGCCAGAGCGGATGGCCAAGCAACCCCGCGTTGTGGGCACGCTGGATTCACTGTCATTAGTGATGCTGGGCCAGCAGGAGCCRACCAAGTGGTTTCACAGCCAGTTTGGGAACATCTCTACTGTTCCACAGTTGTGTGCCTGACCTCAGTTTAGGTCTGCCCTTCGAAGAGCTCCTAGCCCAGCAGTTCTGTGGTGAGTGAATACTGCAGAACGCTTTGGACCAGGCAGATATGCTGCCTGGAAAAGGGCACTGGGGCTCTTTTCCGCTCCCTTGTATTTATGGTGCTCATTTACAGTGTCTAGCACCCTGCCCACGCTGAGCCTGGGCTGTCAGGGGGAGGCATGAAAATACTTGTACAGGTGTGGCAGAGGCTGAAATCCATCATATTTAGGCTCTGACTCACAGTTTAATTTCCTTCTGGATACAACAGCTTGCCCACATAAAGGTACTGTGAACAAAACAAGATGGAGATGATGTTTGTACCTACCGCGCTTCCCACACAGAAAGCAGAAGGCCATATGTCGGTCCCATTCACCACAGAAATGTTGGCTATGAAGCCTGGAAAGCCTAACCATACACTTGATCTGAAGATCATACCTAAAGAAAAATGCATTAATGCTTTGAATCTGTTAACATGATTTAAGTCACATGCTTTTTCCTGGCCACATTTTTCACATTGTAGCCTAGATTTTGTGCTTTAACAAAAAGGCTAGATCTGTACATGGAAAGAGCAGGAAACAACTGCACTATTTAAATGTCAGTGTAATCTTTCAGTGAAAGTAGCACCAGAGTTTTAAGTTGCTGGAACTTGAAATGCTGTGTTCTATAGATTAAAATCTCACTTACCTACAGATACTATCAAACACTGGTAAAATGAATTGGTTARCATTTAACAGATTGACATAAAACAGTAACTGGCTATTTACAATTTTACCTGCATATTTTCATATGCTAATGCTGATTTCTTTAATCTCTCATTTCAGAAAAATATCTTCATTTTCACTGTCTTCATTTTYACAAGCAACGCTCTTTCTGTCTGTCAAAGGACTGAACGCATAGGGCTTCAGAATTAGATGAGAACAATACTGATTTTTTAAATGAACTTASAGTTTGTTAGCAAGAATTTCTGGTTTTGCTTGAAAGTGGTATTAAAGCACTAGCATACAGCATAAYGAACCCACCAGGTTTCCCACCAAGTGAGAAAGGTTTCTCACCTACTGAAGTGAGTCTAATTCAAAGACAGTGCAGGATAAATACTTTTAGTTTGCCAATGAGAGAGAAAGGGAGAAAACTAATTTTATCTCTTGCTGGCCTCATCTGACTGAGAAGATCTTTCCCAGGTGAATGTACACACCCTTTACATCTCTCTCCTTCTTTATTCCCAGGCTACCATTTGTTTTAATATTGGTTCTTACTAAGTACTATGAGAAAACCTGGCTCGGTACGAAAGGGGGTAAAGGTCCGAAGTCCTACACCCTTCCCGAGCAGCTAGAGAGACTGACAAGACAGTATTACTTCTTTTATCTAATGTATGTGGGGAAAAAAACGTTATTGTAGAAAAACCTCCTCCTGCATTTCATAGCAAGTGTAGTAGTAATTTATGCCTAATCTGGCAGTAAACAACATCTACAGACATGACAGATTTGGACACAGCAGTCTCATTTTGAATCATGTGTGTCCAGCTCTGTTGTTTTGTTCCTCTAACCTATCACTCAGAGAGTAGGCAGCAGGTTGTCCTTGATAAGGGAGCTTTTCTCACATTTCAAAAGCCTGTGTTCAACATGATCTGTGTACAACTGCGATTTAAACTAATTTGCTGTCAWTGTGATATGCCCAGAGAAGTGACTGGCATTTGAACAGCAGTGCAAACCTTGTGTGGGAGGATTTAAAGATAAAAGTGTTTTTCAAATTCAGTCCTTAGGATCAGCTAAGTTTTGGATGCCAGCCTCAGTCTTAAAATATTTTCCTTCGCTTCTACTTCCATGCATTCCTCTAAGAACCAGYGACTGTTCCAGATTTTCCTTTGTTTTAAAGTACAAATTTCAGTATAGATATGTTAAGATCTGTTACTTTTAAATTTTAACTACTAAACAACATGTTTCCTCCAAAGGTCCATCATCTTCTGATCTCATTTAGCCCAAATCTTCCCACGAATACATGAAATTTCCCTCACGCATTTCTGTTGGCCACTAACYAGCTCGTTTGGCTAGTGCACCTCAAAGCAATGCAAGCCTACCACAGCAATAGTCAGGGATATCAAGCTGATCCTTACCTAAGCCACCAAGGATGTCACAAGCAGAGATAAGCAGAAGGATGGTGGAGGAGGAGGAGGCTTTGGGCATCTTCCTGGGGCTCTGTCCCTTCTTTGGCAGGAGCTGCAGGATGGTCAGCAGCAGATTGACGGAGGTGCTGCCAATGCAGACTCCACAGAAGACTTCGGGCTGGAAGGTCATCACTAGTTGTGTGGCTGCATCTCGGTTAGGGCAGCAGTAGGTTTCCAACCTGGGAGAAGCCATGAAGAGTCCAGCTGCTGGAAGAGGCCCAAGAGCAGAAGAAGCTGCTGTTGCTTCCAGAAGGCACTGTTAGCTTTTTCTTCACCCTCCCCATTAGTCCTCGGTGGTAAGAATCACGCGATTGATAGATCATGTGCTGCTGCTGCTAGAACTAAATCCCCTAGAGCTGCCTTTCTCAGACTCTCCTAGAAAGGAGATCAGATCTGAACAACAAAACTCAGTGTAATCTGAAACATGCCCCTTTCTTGCTCAGAGCTATTGGCAACAGTTCACTCAAATATTTCTGCTTGCACAGTATGATACAGGAAGACTTAAACTCATGAGAGCATTGAATATAGTTTAAAATAAATAAGGATGGAGATACCCAAGAAGAAATTTAATTGTATTTCATTTTAGCCCCACCCCACACATTACACTTTAATTACTGCAAATTAATTGAAAAGATGAGCCCAGACAACAAGCTTTTCCAGCTTTTACAAGCAGGAACAGGGCTATAAATYCACATGCACATCCTAACCAAAATCTAAATTTTAGTGATCCAACCCACCCATCTCCATAATTAAAATTAGAAACATTAGGTAATTAGAAACATTATGTCCTATCACTCGAGAAAGAGACTACATTTAGGAAGACGATATTAATCTCATCTCATTTAAAACACAGAGTAAGTCCTCTTAGATACCCTGGTGTGGAAAATTCCAGGACTTTTGATTCCTCATGAGTATTTTTCTCTCTTTTTTTTTTTTTGAGTTTAATACGAAAATAGGAATTTGATCTGTAATGTTTATTTTTACTTTAAAAGCTAGACAAAATCCTTTAAGTTGGAAGTCCTATTAGATACAGCAGCAAATACCTGCAATCATAAATACAAAAATGACTCTCTTCTCTCAGACTAGTTTCAAATTCCCAGCCTTCACCCCTTCAGAAAACTTGTCTGTAAGAATACATGCAGGGAAAAAAAGGAGGGAGCATTGCCAACATACTTGAACTGAACTGAGTTTTAAATAATACAGCCCTGGATTTTATAATTATTCCTTATAAGAACAAATGACAACCTTTTGTCTTTTCTTTTCTCTCTTTTTTTCAGTGGTCTAGCTTACATTATATATATATATATATATATGTATATATATATGTATGTATGTATGTATATATTTAGCCTTTAGCAGGGCAGGAGCTGCAGCTAGAGGCCAAGATCCCAGGCACACAATGGTATCCAACAACCCTTTACTTAGAGAGGACTCTTCAGTGCTGTGCCCATGCTAAAGACCTGAGGAGCAGGATTTTAGCTTGCAGATCAGGCTCCTACATGTAGGTGTCCAAAYTCAGCAAGGTGTCTGAAACTTCCATTATAGTCAATCAAGATCTTAGTCAGCTAAGACAGTATTAGCCAGTGGAGTCTAGAGAGCAGTACAGCTTTTCCTAAAATAAAAGTACCTGATGAGCTGAATGGCTCAGTAAGCTCCACTGACTATAAYGGGAACTTAAGTACCCTCATCACGTACAGCCACCTAAATTCAGGCAGCTGAGTTTAAAGCTGAGTCCTGCCTGAATCTTTTTGCTCCTCTCCAGCACAGAGAGGTTCTCCTACTTCATTGGTCCAGAGAGATGACTGATCTGGATGCAGCAACCCTATGGTTTGTTGCTACCATATATACAAAAAATATTGGGGGAGCATGGTTGTGAAACAGATTGTCCTACTCTGGAAACACAAAATCTTGTGGCGCTAAAGGAGAGTATCTATGCTCTGTTGTCATTATAAGGTTTGGGATTCATAAGCTTTCATTCCYTCTCAGAGATTAACAGTGCAAATTAGGAGTTGCTACCTGTCAAGATACWGCATTGTAATCTACCTGGCTAGCTGTGTTATAAATAAGTGGAACACAGAAAATGCTATTTTTTCCTGCAAATCACTGCCTAAAAGCCAATGCCTGCAGCTTCAGCCAGGCAAAATCTATAGTAAATTCAGTGTATCTTAAGCAAATTTCTCAAGAAATATAAGGATTTTCTGTGGAGTCTAGGCAGAAAGATATTACCTAAAAGCATAACTTCATTGTGGGAATACAATACCCACTTTTTCTGTTAAGGGAGAATAAATGCTAAAAATTAGTCTAGAGGAAACTACCAAAGAAAGGTTCAGAGAAGAACAAGTTCCTGGGCAACTGAGTTCAAGAACAAAAATTGCAAWGTTTCCACACAGAGACGATATCCTTTAAACTAAAGCCACAATACACCACATACAAAATGCAAATGTATATATATTAAAATAATTAATGTTTGTTCTCATTTTAAGGTTACTTTATATTGCCTGATCCATACTTAGAACAGCAACAGATACTCTATTAGACTACAAACTATGTAATAGAAGCCTGTCATTTGTATTGCCATATTCTTAAATTTTTCCTTCATATTCCTCATTTCTTTCCTTCTTTTTCTTTCCTTCAAACATTGAAAAGCATGTCAAGTTGCTATCCTGATCATTTGTTCTGGCTTCCAGCTGGAATGTTTCATGTCTTACTTTTTCTTTTTATCATTTGTTTTCRTTGATTTTGACTATAGTTTTCTAGTTTGCCTGTGTGGATTTACCATTTAATACTTTTCACTTCTCTCCCTCTTTTATTCAGCCTTGGAATTACTTTTATTTCTCAAGTCTTATGCTCTAGAGATTACTCTTTACATCTTCTTTTCCTTTTCTCCTCACAGTTTTGCCAGCTGTCCGCCCTATTTTTATTGCTTTATTCCCTTGAATGAAGGTTTGATTTTTAACCTCTTCTTCTGGGTCCCTTCCCTCCTATTCTCTCAGGATTTGATTATACAGTTACTTACAGTGGGAGTATATGATTCTTTCACTGATCATTTTAACTGGAAGCAAAGTGTATGATATGTGGCATATTCAGGTGGAACTTCCTGTGTTTCAGTTCGTGCCCGTTGCCTCTTGTCCTGTTGCTCGGCTCCACTGAAGAGAGTCTGGCCCCATCTTCTTGATACCCTCCGTTAAGGTATTTTAGACATTGATAAGATCCCCTCTCAGTATTCTCTTCTMCAGGCTAAACATGCCCAGCTCTCGCAGCCGTTCCTCATAAGAGAGATGCTCCAGTCCTCTCTGATCATCTTCGTAGCACTACGCTGGASTCTCTCCAGTAGCTCCATGTCTSTCTTGKACTGGAGAGCCCAGAACTGAATGCAGTACTCCAGATGTGGCCTCACCAGGGCTGAAGAGAGCAGCAGGATCAGCTCCCTCGACCTGCTGGCAACAGGCTTCCTAATGCAMCCCAGGATACTGTTGGCCTTCTTGGCTGCAAGGGCACATTGCTGGCTCATGGTCAATTTGTCCACCAAAACTCTCAGGTCCTTCTCCACAGAGCTTCTTTCCAGCAGGTCAGTTCCTAGCCTGTAGCGGTGCCTAGGGTTAYTCCTCCCTCAGTGTAGGACCCTTATCTAATAAGAACTTATCTAATAAGAAAAGAAAGGGATTCATGAGTGAATGGGAACCTGCCATGATGCATGTAGACGTGGACAGATGAGGCTAAATGGGAGACAGATCTCCAAAATAATGAGTCACTCACTATCTCAGCTGGTAATAACTAGTTAGTCTCTGGCCCTTGCCACTGTGCTCAAAGTACAAAGAGTCAAAACAATCAAAGAAATTCAAAGTTGGCAGTCTTATACTTGAAATTAATTCGGCTTCTTGTGGGTATGCAAATAAGAGGATAAAAGTCAGGGCCAAGGGCAAAGGAAACAAAAGTAACAAAGAAACTTATTTTACCTGGTTAAGGAACTTCAGTGTTCAGTAAAACTTAAATAGTTCTATAGGTCCTAATTTCCTTCCCTCTGAAATTTTTGACAAAGTTCCCACTGACTTGAGTGGTACAAGGCATACCCACAAATATTTTCTCTCTTCCTTTTTACCACCAGGACAGCATATCAATTAAGCAAATGCTGTAGGTTGGAGAGAAACATTAGCACACATAGAAGAAACATCCACAAAACCTCCCAATCTGTCATTTGAAATACCAGTTGAACAATGCTATAGAATAAACAGAAAATTGCATGATACTGAAATTTCCAGTCTTGTTTTTATACATTTTTAGCTGTATGTTCAAGAATGAAAAAAAATACAGTATTTCTTGCAAGGAGAATAAGCGCTTTTTCCACATGCGTAGTTTTTAGAAAACCCCTCTCATGCTCTCTTGGACTTGGGAAACAGTATTTCAGTGAAGCCCACATTCATCATTAAGCTGAAACACTGGCTTACCTGGTTCTAAAGGAAAACAATTGGCTTAAAATAATATGACAGGCATGCATTTCTGCTGTTAAAGGAGTATAGTATGGCTTAYATTTAAGTGTGCAGTTACAGACTTTTTAATCTGTTTTAATTAAGTCTGAAACTACAGCACTGGTTTAAAAAGGAAAAGAAAATGTATGGATTTACAAAAGAGAACACTATTTATTTGTTTATATGTATAATTCAAAGAATCACTAACTCCTTATGAAGACCTTAGCTACTTCACTTCATACATAGTTTTTACATACTATGTTTTGTCAGTGGTTCATGAGCTCATACGTACCTCTCTCAGACAAGGYGTTTGAATAGCTAAGTAGTTGTGCATATGTAACTGATGCAATCATGTTTCAAATATTTTATTTACCTCTTATATGCCTTTTCCAGGAGAATTTTATCCTACCTGACTTTTATGAACAAACATACACCAATTAGTTACTGAAGTAGTGCCTATTTTGGATTAAATCAGTCTCCAAGGTTTATATGGATGAAGTACGAAGTGACTAAATGGAAAAATGCATCCATAAGGTGGAGAAAATAATTTTTTCTTAGGGACTGTGGAACAAACTCCTTGATTTTCTGTGCCAATGTTGAGAATATTAGTCTTTTAATCTGCATTAAGACAGATTTTGTGGCCACATTTCTGCACAGATTCCATCATTATTCATTGTCTTCATTACATTAATCCACAGAATAAAAAGATACTCCTTTTCAGTATATATTGAACAAAGAAAACTTGTCTTACAACYATACAGACAACACGAGACAGTTTGTGTAGAAACTGACTGGTAAAAAAGACTGAAGATGGCCTCACACTCAAAAGAACATTATCTTTTTCACATACAGAGATATTTAAAATTGGGTCTTCATTTCGTAAGTATACAAAGGGTACCCTGGTCTATAAAGATGTTCAATGTCTATCCTGTTCTCAGTATTCTTCAAAAGATAACCTGTGCCCCACAACGCTGCATACTTCCAATATCCAGTAATTCAGACTTTCAAAAGAAATTAATAAACATTTCTGGGGTTGTATGTGTGTCAATGCAGGCGATGGAGAATAAGAACACACCCCAGAGTAGCCAGATCAGAATCTGTTTCCTCAGGATGTTGCAAATGATATCCTACTGATACGAGTAAACTCCATGATGTAGCCAAAAACTAAGTTAATGAAACTGTACCTCACTTTCTAAAAAGCCTTACACTTTTTAAGTCCAACAGAAGCCAAGAAAAGCTAACCTGAATGTTGACATTTTTTTCTAATTGTTTGACTCAGTAGGATGCCCTCGAACCTGCCAACAACTCATCATGTCCTGCTAACTATTCCACTTGGGTCTCCTAAGAGAAGAGAGCCCAACCGCTTAGCACATTCATACCTTCAGTACAAAAGGCCACGGCAGCCTTTGGGAAGGTGGCATACACAGGAAGATCTTYCCTCTCCATCGACTCCTGGGCATGTGCAGAACTGGCCTTACATCAGTCATAATATCAGCAAAACATAAAAATCTTTAGCTAGATGTGCTTGATGCTTTAGGGCAAACTGCTATAGCACTGCAAATAAAGAACATTAACTTTATACTGCATACACGTTTAGATGTACTCTCATAAGATGCTGCATCACACAACCCTCACCTGGACATGGTGCATGTTTTGTATAACCACACTGTGAACAGAAAGGTTGTTTGTAATGAAGGAATTGTGACTATTTATAGCATGAGCTGGGAGATTTATTTACACAATGCTGATAGGCAGAAAAAAAAAGGAAGGCCTATTTGGGGTTAGCTAGTCAATGAAGACAAAGTCCAAGTGAAAAATACCAGATTACAAGGCTTTTGTCTGATCTCATGCATAGTCTAGTCACTTGCTATTTATCTACCCTTTTCAAAGTTTACTTCACAGCATTCTTTCCAGACAGGGCACTTGAAACCTACCCTGTGGCATTTTCCCTGATCATCCCTGCTCCAGTGATGATCTTCATCAGGTACAGAATTTAAACATAAGATACATTAGATATTAGAAGTTAGTTTAATTTCATTAAAGACTAYTTCTTGGCTTCTGAGGCTATGTCATTTAAGCAATTAAAATAGGCCAGTGATTGTTTTCTGACACATAAGGGCAAGTGACACAGTGCTGTTTCTACAGAGTGTTATTACGTAACTTGTGTTATCACAGAAGACAAACAGCGAAAAACACTCCCTATTGCACAAAGATCAGAAATGCAAGAGCAAGACTGTTACAAATGATGCTTCCCTGCAATGATGGAACTCCATGAAGTAGACAAATACCAGCTTAATGAAGCTGTACACCATATATATGTGACCAAATAAAGCTATATAGCATCTGCATAGCTGAACTCTCTTCCACAACCAAACRAGGTTGCCTTCATTCAAACTGCCGAACAGTAACAGTCTTTGGTCCAAACTTTCTCCCAAACTGCACCCAGGCTTTGGTCAGTTAGCATGCTAACAGTGAAGCAGAGTGGACTGTCTTGTGCCAGTCCCTGAATCTGTGCCCTCTGACCMTCCTTTTTAGTTTATTTGTAAAGATGTAGTTTAAGATGCTTATAACCTGATTGGGGGAAGAGCCCTAATGCAGGAACTGAAAAGGAAACAAGCATACAGATACCAGAGGCACTGTGGCTCACGGCAGTATGACTCCACTTGTGCCTGCATTTGACTGCCAGCTTAAAGGCCCATCCACAGGGAAAGCTTGTTACCTCTTCACCTCCTCTTGTTAGGTTGTATGTTGTCTTCTTACTCTGCTACCTCATGAGGAGTTACTATTCTCACTTTATTTGAATTTCAATCTTGTTATCATGCAAAATCATAAAAATTATAAATCCYGAAGTAGGTTATAGATTACAGTAATGTGTTAGGCTCATTGCCTTTTCATCTGTCTACAGATCTAGTGAATCTCAATTTCTAAACTGCACCTCAGTGCTTCTGAACTGTATTCTGAATTCTTGAACTGTACTTTAGAGCTGGGYCAATACTACTAGCAAATCAAAGACTTTTTCCTCTTGGTTACTCACAGACATAGTTAGTTCTGCAGAGAACATTCTCACCCCTAGAAAATTGTTCTGAGGTACTGATCATGTGTGCCTGTCGTGTTGCTGACATGTCTCTGCAATGTACTGTGCAACTCTGGTGCCAATAGCAATTGACTTTAAACGGCCTTGATTCTCAGAGGGCATGTTCTCCACTACAAGACCTGCCTTAAGTTACATGGCAGGGACATACCTATGTCATTTCTCCTCTTCTTTTCTCTTTCTTTCATAATCTGGTTACCCTGCATTGGCAGAGACGAAGGGTATGCAGACGTGCACTGCMGATAAAGACACACGTTTCATTCAGGGAAGAACTGCATGGGAGGGAGTCTGGTTATCCAGACAGTTTGAAAGTTCTAACAGCAGAATTATGGCCTCGCATAGCTTGAAGACTAAGACACTGTGGACGTGGAGGATATATCTACATTGGTGGTTTTGTGCACTATGTTCCTTTTCAGAAACAAAACTTCTTTGCATCCAAACTTGGTGGTCTATACAGACCACTTACGTTCACCATTGGTTTGCAGATAAGGTTTTATTTTCTAATGAAAATAATCCAGTAATTGTACTCTGAGGAACCTTGAGAGCAATTTCAGGACTGTTTTCATACAATCTGTGGAAATACTCTTAAAATAAAAGGTCAGGGAATAAGCTTGACCTATATACTTCTGACTGTCCACACTTTGGCAGATCGCTCATTGACTTTGCTTGCTCTGCTTGAGCTAACTTCTGTCTTTCCGAGGCAAATCTGTTACAGAAATTAGCTGCCTGAATAGTAGAAATTAATGCAAGTTTGAGTCAGCTTGTGCCATTTTGCCTCCGAAATAGGTATCACTCCCTAGCTGTCTTTTATAAAGCATTATAGACAGAGACATGGAGACCTTTCCCTCTTAGGTTTATCACCACAGCTAAGTCCTATATATTGCTAAATCCCTGGTTTATTTCCATATGTAAGTGCTCCATGTCTTAAGACCCACATTTTAAGTGAGAATTGAACAAAGCTTGAATTAAAACCTTATGAGGATAGGAAATAGTGGATCTCGTATGAAATGCTAATTCTTTCATTGATTTCAGCTTTGTAAAAAGCTCTAGAGAAATAACATAGAACCATRTTTTTGGTCTGAAAGAACTGAAGACATTAGCATATATTTAAATATTTATCTGAAAGGTTGAGAAGTTCTAGGGGTTTCTCCAGTACTAATTATGTGATGATGAMGCCTCATTTGCAATACATGAGAAACAAGATACACTTGGGAAAGATTTTGAAAGCGCCTAAATCACGAAGGAGATACCCAGCTGGAATTTTTACATATGGCATTTTTCATTCTGGGAAAATAGCTAATCTGTTGAAATCAAAGTGTTTTGCAGAAGAGRATGATTATTCTAAAGCCATCAGAGGAAACATGGCAGGTTCCCAAAGTAAACTCTCCTGTTTTCCAGCTATGCCAGGATGTCTGTCTCATGGGCTGCTAGCCAACTTGTTTCTCCAGGTTCTCTGGACTCTCAGAGTCCAAAAAAAACCTGCCAGCAGCATGGCAACCCTTGAATTACCCCCAAATTCCATTTACTTCTGCTACAGGAACTTCTTAGCACTATTTCTAGTTTGTAGTAGTTGTTTTGGTCTTTGTGATGATTATTTTCAAAGACACTAAAATTCACAATATGTTTCACGAGATGTCCTAGAAGCACTGTAATACTTGCTCCACGTGCAATATCAGCATGCAAGCGCTATAGACTTCAATAGTAGTATTACGGATATTACTGTTAATTAATATTACATATATTGCTGTTATAGTGTAATTGAGGTCTATAGGGACCTCTCCAGGAATAAGATATTCAAGTCCAAAACTCCTATCTTGAAATCCATTTTTCTCCTGAATTCTGGCAGTATTCTCACTGTGCAGCCAAAACCCTAGGCTTTAGAAAAGGAGTTTTCAAATCCTTTCATCTTCACTACAGATATTATCCCATGTATGCATTTCCATATAGCAACATTTCTTCCACTACTGGTGATTAAAATGATATTCCTTCAGCAGCTGTAACAGCTAACTATATGTAAGAAGCTAAATTGGCACAAAACTCACTGAGGAGGTGTAAGAGTCTACTCTGCCTCCTTGCTGGAGATTGTAACCCATGTAACTGAGCTGCCAAAGAACATGTGTCATGGCACTGCTGCTCCATTTCATAGCCCAGCATCTTAACTTAAATTGCCAGTAAACTATGCATACCCTGGGGCATCATTTTTTTTTTTTTTTTCAAATCACTATGGCAGAAACACTTTTTCTCTTCAACCAACTGTGATGATTGCTGGTAACCTCCAGGAAAGCAGTAGTAACAAACAGTGGGAGGCCTAATGGCTTAATTCACCTCAGTTCTTCACTTCATAACTATGAGTCTGAAGCCTCGTCTCCTTTCAAACACCTCAGCTGTTGAGGGGGAAAAAAAGCTCATCTAGCACTGTAAGGTCCATCACAACGAATGTTCTTAAGACTTAAAATAAAACATACTATTCTAGACTCATCCTGAAGGTACCCTGCACAAGTTAATGCAGAATTGAAGAAGTGTGCAGTATGAAAGAGTTTCTTATGGAAAAAATATACCATTTATAGCCATAAAAGGTGAAACAGACCTTGTCTTAACAGCATACTGTCTTTGATACTATTTAAATAAAATCTTGTCATAAGAGAAATTCATTCACAGTTTTGGTAGCCTCAACAACTAAGTAGGGAACAGATAAACAATTACCACAACAGAAAGAAATAAGGCCTAGTAAATTCAGTAGAATAAAATTTCATTTGAAAAACGTTAACTAAGCATACCAAGGTATAAAGGCACAGAAAAATACTGTGGAAGGACTCCGCTTTAATGCAGAAAGTTTTTGTTGTGCAAGGGCAGAAGCTCACAAACTTCGTTTGATAATAAAACTTGATAGCTCTTTGTACATGGTAGGAAGAGGCATTTGGGTCACTTTTGTATACCACCATGAAGCAGCTTGTTGCAATGTTGCATTAAAAAAATGCAATTTTTCAATTACAAAACATGTCCACATTTTCCACTGATGAAATCAGTAAGTCTGACAGTAGCAGATTTATACTCTTCATTTGGCTTCCTTAATAAAGCTGCCACTTCCTAACTCTACACATTCCAGTTTTAAAATCTGTACTCTTGTTTTTTCATCATTCTTCAGTTTGTAAGACTAAGTCAAAAAGCCAGAATAGTAATGTAAATCTTTAATTTCTTAGAGACAATAAAAGGTTTCAGATCAGGGAGAATGAATGCGTGGCAGCTGAAAAGGAGTGGTTACAAYGAAAAAAAGTTTTTGGAAGCACAAGTTGATCTTATCATTTATGATGTAACCTATTACATCTCACTCAATGCGCATACTTAGGGATACGTTAAACTTCAAATTGTTATTCTCCCCCATTTTGTCCCTGAATCACAAAGAAATACCAGTTTTTCTAATCAAATATTTCCCTGCTATCCATAAATCTCCTGTTACTGGGACTGTTGACTTCAGTTACTCTCTTGATGATTGTGTGCTGGTACTTTTAAGCCACTGAAAGTTCATACAAAGCAGGGAAATTAAACTGAAAGAATGGAGACCAGCAAGAAACAAGCATTTCATTCCCAACCTCAGCACTATCACAGTGAAGATACTAGGGCAACTCCAAATGCTGTYTCCCACCCACACAAGAGTACTTGTTCCAGGTACAGCACTTCCAGCTGTGCTTCGCTCTCTTCCCTCAGACTTCTTGYGCTGTTTTTATGCAGCTGAAGGGAAGGGGCACACCGCCCTCCCACACAGGTGTCAGGCCAAGCCGTTTTCCACCAAAGCCCGGCCCGCGTGCAGGTGCCCCCCAGCCCGGCCCACGAGCCTTTCCCACCCGAAACCCGCCTCCCCAGCCCCGTGGATCAGGGCGGAGGAGCAGGGCCGCGAAGGGCCCCCAAGCCGCCGCCGCCGGGGCCTCCCCTCAGCCCGGCGCCGAGGTCGCGGCGGGGCTGGGTGCCCTCCCCGCTCGCCCCCGGAGGGGCGCGGCGTGGACGGGGGCGGCGKGCGGGCGAGGCTCCCCCCGGTGAGGGGGGACTGGGCGGGGGGCAGCCAGGAGATGCCGCGGCCGAGCACCCGCCTGTCCCGGCGGCTCCCAGCGGAGGGGCTGCGCCCCCGGCCTCGCCCTCCATCTTGCCTCGCCTCCTCCCGCCCCGTGCCAGCCCCAGCGCTTAACCCCGCGGCTCCCGCCCGCCGCCCTGAGGCGGGAGGCGGCAGCCACGGCCCCCCGCTGCCTGGCACGGCGCGGGCGGAGTGCCGCCGCCGCCGCCGGGGGCAGGCCCTTGCCCGCCTGCTGCTGCTGTGGGGCCGGCGCGGCACGCCTTGCCCTGCCCTCCACCTGCTCGCCGCTTTTGTTGAGGGGTGCCGCGGCCGCCCCATACCCCCGCCCGTGGTGGGGCGGCCCCTGCGTGACCCGCGGCTGCGGACCCCGTGCCCGCCGCGGGGCCAGCCCGGCGGCCTTTGTCTGGCGGACAGCCCACCACCACCTTCCTCCTCCTCCTCGTCCCGCAGGGCCCGGGCTGCCCCCCTTCCGGGGCCGGGCCGGGGCTCCCCTGCCCGAGAGGGAGGGGAGAGCGGCGCCCCCGCGGCGGGAGCTGCCAGCGGGGCGCAGGTTTCGCCGTCTCCTCGGCGGCGTTCGCCCCGCCGCTGGTGTGCCGCAAGTTGGGAGTTGCTGGCCCCGCTTCGCCGTGAAACAATACGGCGGGAGCAGGAGGAGGAGGAGAGCGCAGGAGGGGAGGGGACGCGGCGAAGGGGGGCAGCCCTCGGCCGCCGCCGATGGGGCCGGGCCGGGCGGGCGGGTAGGTGGCTCGGCGGGCCGCCGCGCGCCGGCTGGCGCTGGGGAGCGGCCGGCAGAGGCAGGCGAGCCGCGGCCCCGACGGCCGCCGCGGGCGGCGCGGGGGCGCCATGGAGGACGTGGGGCTGCGCGGCGGGCGGGAACGGCTGCCCGGCGGCGACCCGCGCCTCAGCGCCGCGCTGGTGGAGCCGGGGCAGATGGTGGTGATGGTGGAGCAGAGGGGCGCCGAGGGCTACAAGCTGGTGGAGGTGCTGCTGACCGGCGGAGCCCCCTGGGGCTTCACCCTCAAGGGCGGCCGCGAGCACGGCGAGCCCCTCATCATCACCAAGGTAGGGCGCCCGGCGGGGAGGGCGCTGCCGGGGGGGGCGGGGGGAGCGGCGCGGGGTCCGGCCGGCTCCATTTTGGCGAGCGGTGGCGATGTTGGACGTGGTTGTGCCCGGCCGGAGGTGTAGTAGCGGTGTCCTTCCAGCCCCGCCGGCCTTCCCGCGGCGGGCAGGGGACGCTGCAGCCGCCGCGGGCGCTGCGCAGGGCGCCGGTCCCCTCGCCCGGCGGCCGTGGC
>NW_028186867.1:1988745-2087454 GCF_003343005.1 Rhea americana | reverse complement strand
GTGCGAAGCGGAGGCGGCACGGCCGGCGGCGGCTGCGCTGCGGCCGTGGCTCCGCTTCTGGCGCCCGCCCGCCCGCCTTCCCGGCGTGAGCGCTTCCAGGGGGGCGTTCTGAAAGCGAAGGGCGCTCGGCTCCGCAGGGGGCACGTGTGCTCTGTGCGTGTTTTTTGGAGGTGCAGGGTAGCCGCGCTGGCTGGATTTCTTTACAACAGTATATCCAAGCAGCCTTTTAATTTATTTCATTTGCTTTTATTTATTTTTTTTTGAGTGGCACGTTTGTAGCGCAAAATCAGCCCAACTTCAGCTTGCAGAGCATCGTCTCTTCATAGGCTCTCTTATTCTCTATTAAAMCCCTGAAAAATAGTTCTGTGCGCTGGTATCTGTGCACTGCGGCGATGGTGACTGGAGTGAAGGAGCTCCACTCCCTGCCCTCCACGGCAGATCCTCTGCTGGGCCCTTTCCGTTCACCCGGAGTCCAGGAGTGTGTAAAAAAACAGGAGAAGCCTGGAAAGTGTAAAAAGAAAGACTAAAACCTCATTGTTCTGACACTGAGTTTTCTCTGGTGTTGTTAAACTTGCAGATGCAAAATAATTGGGGTAATATTTGTATCCCCCTTCCTTAAACAAAAGCTCTTGTGGCTACTGACAAATCTGTGCTTCAAAGTGGGGGGAGGGGGAAGCTCCTGGAAAAAAATACTGTTTTGTTTTTGTTGTTTTTCATTGCTTATTGTATGTCCTTGTATACTAACAGCTTTAATCGCGGTGTATTGGGCGTGAGTAGAAGTACATCACATTTTCTAAGGAATATTATTCATTTGGCTGTGTTCTGACGTACAGATCGCTATCCCCAATAATAGTTTTGGTTTTGTTGTTAAGGCAGAGTTCTTGTTGCACAGTGAAAAAAAMCTTTAAAATGGATCCACATGTAGTTGGGAAAAAAAAACGTTAACAAAATACATTTCACTCAAGTTCTGTAGGAAAGAAATATATGCTTTTRGTCTACTGATCTGAATTCTCTCCTCATTTTAGAAGTACATGAAAAATGTCAGAGGTCAATAAATCATGTTCTGTCCAGACCAGAAATTATCCTCCTCTTAATTTTTTCTTTGGATTCATTGCAAGTTGTCTAGCTGATTCTTTTCTACAAYCCTTGAAATTCTTGTGTTATGGACTTTCCCAAGTTAGGACTTCTCATACCATCTTTTTCTAGATCTTTTCCCTACTGCTGTTTTTCAAGAAAAACATTGTACGTCAGAAGATGTATATGCTCCAAAAAGATTGTGCCTCTTACCAGTATCCTGAATTACCAAGTATCAAAACTGTGAAGATTCGAGGAAAGGTAGAAAGAGCTACTTATGTATGTTTTAGCTATCAAGTACCAAATCAATTAAGTCCTCTTTTCTGGTAGTGGCTAATGCTACCCGTAGAGACTGATCCTCTTGCAGTGATACTTATTTGGTGGTGTTACCTCTGCATTAGGTAATACACTTAAGTATTTGTGGCATGAGGATATGGCTGTGGTGTATAAAGAGAAGTATCTGGGAATAGGAATCTTTTAAACTGTATCTGTTGCCCAAGGAATAATTATGTGGAGCTTTGATACCTCTYGAAAATGTGCCACTGTGCAAAAGAGAAATTTTTCTAGGTTAGTGGCAGTGGACCCAGAAGAGACAACTTCAATCATTTCATGGGTTCTGAGGCTTGGAGTGTATTTTTATTTGCAGCTGTTTAACATAAAGAATCAGTTCTGAAAGTAGGGACTTAGGCTTATGTCACCTGTGTCCCCAGTACTCCAATTCTTTAACTACAATATCTTCCTCTTGGTTTGGCCCATCCATCTTGTTGGGAGTGAGGGTTGTTTCTTTTCTTTTCTTTTTTTTTTTCTTTTTTCTTTTTTCTTTTTTTTCCTGTATAGCTTTCAGTGGTGGAAAACTACTGGAAAGAATGGCTTAGTGCTGCTTGGCTAAAACAGTCCCTCATCACAGAAGGAGTTGGGCAGTTTATCTCCTCTTGTTTGAAGAAAGCCCCGAACTTGAGTCTTCCACTTCCTGAGTAAAAGCACTTGATCATTAGGCTATCATAGAAAAAGGCAACACCACTTCATTTGTATTTCCTCCTTTTCCTGTGGTGTGTTTTGCTCTCTTTTCCAGTAGGCTGATTATTGTGRCATCCAAGAAAATCTACTGAACTGAACCCTTCAGAATGTCTTTGGAAAAAAAAAGTCCTAATTTTGCGGATTCAAACAGTGCTTAAGTGTGAGCTTGATATTGAGCTCTGCCTCACTCAAGTCCAGGGCTGTTCTGAGGAAGTGAAGATATATGACATTAAGTGCCACTTTTTAAGGAGAGGAATGTGACAAGGTGTGACTGGAGTTTCAGATAGCAGCTGCTTAAGAGGGATTTCTAAAATTCTGTCTGTCTCCTTTCTTACCACCAGCTCTAAAGCTCAATCTTTGAAGAAAGTTACACCTTTATATAAATATTGGGAGGTCTGTGGCTCAACTATTTCCAGCTTTCCTTAGCATATGCAAGGCAACTACCATAACTGTCTAAAATGTAGCACCTGAAAATACTATATTTGAAAGACATTAGTAAACAAGTTTATGTTGTTCATTTTACTGCTYTTTCCCTGTAGCAAACTTCTTTGGTGTTAGTTTCTCTGGCTGTGTATCCACATTTCACTTGTTAACAGGAAACAAAATGTTTTTCTAGCAATTATCTTTGGGGGACTCCAGGGCAAGAAAAGTTGCAAAAACTATTTGGGAATTTCTTGTTTTAATTGACTAGATTTCAAGTTAATAGTGTCCTTTGATCCACCAAACTACCAATAATCACTGAGAGAAAGGCGTGCTAAACAGGAGAAAAATCTATGTTTTCAGTCTCAGCAGGGAGATAAGCATGTGTTCAGCCGCTGGAATGTTGGGAGAAAAAAATGCTTTACTCATGCAGCATGCAGGGAAAGGTCAAACTGAAGTCACACTGCTAATGCTCAGTAATAGGCTATGCCATGGGGAGGGGGGTGATTAAGCTTCCCTCTTTCATGATATTGTTTGTTTCTGTAACTGAAACAAGACATAGAGAAATAGTCCTGAACTAGATAGGTAGAATCTCAAGTTCATCTACCGTGCAGAAGTTTTTTTGGCCGGGGGGAGGGAGAGTGCATTTTTTTTTAGCCTTTTTCATTGTTGCTGCAATAGGCACAGAGAAAAACGGTGCATGATACAGCTTGCTCAGTCTTTAAGTACAGTTGGTCTTCTGCAGCTAGCCCCACCCACATGCAAGCATATTGCTGACTAATATTTAAGAAAAAAGTCTTTTTTGTATTGCTATCACATTGCTTATTATTTTCATCTCTTAAAAAAAGTGCTTTACATTTTTTTTTCTGATCCTTGCATTCAGGGATGTAGGTGATAACATTCCAAAAAAATGCCCAAAGGCAACTTGTTCTTGCCTAATTTAGTATCTTGAAAGAAAAGACCTGCTTTTTATAGTAACCTGTGTATTTCAACAGAAGATGAAATRACTGCTTGGTGGACTTTAACTAGGTCTTACAAGCTGTGGGTCTCTTTCTTTCTTTCCTTTTTTTTTTTTCTCTTCATTTTTAAAGAAACAAAGTGATCTGGAGGATTAGAAATAAGGAAAATAAAAAATCAAGCTGCTCAAGTGTGAAACTTGTGAAAATCTCTGATAGCTGCACTATCTTGATGACTTTTACTTTAAAATGACTCTTATCTTAGTTGAACAACTTGTAGTGTTATTCACAGCATTGATGGATGGAAAGCATTGGTGTAAAACTCATTTCACTTCCTACATTAACAAAATACTTAAAAACTCTGAAGTTGTTCTGCAGTCAGCATTATTCTTATTACATTAATAAATATGAAAAAATGTAGTTTGTGCTTTTCAAGAAAGCTTGATATATCATTTAGATTAATTCTTCTTTAGTACCAGCATTACAAGGGCCWGCAGCCATACCTCCTCAAGCCATGATCTCATTGCAGGCTAATCGAGGCAGGGCTTGGCTGGTATTTCAACAAGATTTCCAAGTGAAACCTGGATTGTTGCAAGAAGTTGTGTTGTTGATTTAGTAGAGGGGAGTTCTTGTCTCCTGAATCAGTGCTGRGTTCATGTCCCAGCTGGAGGCTTCTCTTTCAGGAGAGAAGTAGTATTGACAGACTTTCTCACCCTTATTTATTCCTCTTAATTCCATTGCACTACCTAAGTGTTCCTGTATGTGGTTAGGTGCAAATTGTAATTTGTTTAACCTAGTTACTAAAATTATTTAAAGTAATGCTTCTGTATTGATTGACTGTAGAACTTTTCCATACCACTTGCATCAATTTATTATTTCAGTAATGAGTGAAATGATTACTGTTTTCATTTGAGTAATCATTAAAGCTATGCTTAAAAGCAATTACTTGCACTGATATACTGGAATAATATTTGAAAAAAAAAATGCTTTCATGGTGGTATGTAAAACTAAATTAAGAGAACACAGTTTTATTCTCTAACATAAATACCCAATTGGCTCCCTCAAGTTAACCTGGATGTGAAATTTGATGTCCATGAAACCAGTGTTTAGTGGTAATCCCTGGAAACTACTGCCTGTTTCTAGATAAATGCATTGTCATTTGTGTGAGTAGTTGGTTTAAAAATTGTTAGGAGCTGTTGTACTGTGACTGAGAAAGAGTTCAATTTAGTTCTCCCAATCTTGCAAATTTTTCATTCTTTTTTTTCTTCAGTTCTAGAAAGATAATACATGAACTAGTAGACATGTGGCATAGTATGGGCTATACCTAGAACAAAGATCTCAGCCAGCCAATCAGCAATGTAAAAAAATATATCAAATCACATTTAATATTTTTTTTCAAACTCTTACTTAGTTCTTTACCTTACTGCATTTGAGGGGGAAAAAAAAAAAGTCTGTGTTGGACTGCCTTGTTCTTTGTGTTACTAAGTTTGATAGTATAGCAATTTTAGGTAAGGTCTGTGTATTACAACAAAGTTTCTGTGTTAGGAACTAGGTAACATCGTGTTGATACTTACCTTTTTTCTTTGTCAGCTACATTAAAAATTTTTTCTTTTCTGTGTAATAAAAACAATTCTGKTTTGAATAGTTTTTGCATTTTTGTCTGGTTGCTGGATCCAGGTCTTAATTATTGGAAGGGAGGAATTAGTTTACTTTGATGCGAGAAGATATTACTACTTTTTTCTTTGGTAAGCTGTTTGACAAAGACAGAGCTCTCAGTTTAGCGTATTAGTTACTGTTGAATAAAGCTCTTCTTTTAAAACTATAGCTTATTGGCAGAATTATGCCAGTGATTTGCACGTGTTGTGAATGGAAGTCTGTGAATGGGAGTCTGCAAGTGTCTGTGAATGGAAGCTTTGGAAGTCTGAAGCTCAGAGCGGGTTGATTTGGCAACAGCGTTAATGGGTAAAGTGCCACTGGTATTGGAAATTATGTCTTTAAAGTTAGCATAGGTATTGCTACACATTGTGATACACAAACTAAAATGAGAAATGCGAAAGGCTTGTGACTTGAAAAGTTTCAAGTCAGTTTAATGACATACCTAGACGGCAGCAGTCTGAGAGGACCATATTAAAAATGGTGTGTGTGCTTGCACTGAAACAATGCTTGTTTTTCCTTTGCACATTTGTCACTACCTCTGTATGATAGAAATTGTACTGAGAAGGAGTCAGAATGCTGTTTAAAACCCAAATGAAGAATCTTCCTTACAATAAGTAAACTTCTAACTTCTGAACCTACCAGTTACTTCCTAATTGCTTGCTTTCCTCTCCTCTATATTTCCCGCTCATAGCTACTTAGGGAAAAAAAACAAAAATCTACCATGATTTCTAATTAAAAACAGAACATAAACAGAAACATTTACATCTGTTAAGTCTAGCAGAAGAATTGATCGGTTTTGTGAGAATAGTTACTGCAAAAGATGTCAGAAGGCAAAATTGCCTATCCATTTGAATGTTTATTAATTTGATCTATTTAAAGGGCAGTTTAAAYTTGTTTTGTTGTTTGTATCTATTGCTTTTCAGTATGAATTTTGAATGTCACCATAGGAATGAGTGGTAGCATTAACATAGAGATAAAAGACCAGCAAGAGACCTCTAAGGATTGCTCGCTGTTGCCAGCGGATTGCCAAAAATGGCATTTATTACTTGGTTATACATTGTGTTTGTTTTTTGTTTGTGTTTTTAAGAGGAAAAAACACTGTGGGTTTGTGTGTTGTTTATACACCACATTTTTTCCAGTAGAATTTGATTAATTGTGTGTTCTCCCACTTAATGCATATTTAAAGTAAGAGAGTATGGAAAGAACAAGGTAAATGGGAAATGAAACCTAGTCATGAATAGATTAGAGCAAACAACTGTTTAGTAGTGACTGAGCCAATATTATGTCACTTACCTGAGTGCTTTTTCTTGAGGAAAACCATTTCTGTTTAGACTTCATGTAGTCTTGTGATTGATACGGAGTATCTAATGTGCATATGGATCTAGTTCTGTGGCTTATTTTATTACTGAAAATTGAGACAGGTCCTAGCCATTAAGCAGAATTCTTGTGTGTTGTATGTTTAAATGATGTTGTGCATGATGAGTTTCTCAGAAGATATAATGTAAAAATTGGTGCAGTTATGCTGAGACTTCATGCATTTAATATGTGCAAAATTGCTCCTTATTTTCACTGTTTTGAGCCTCCTTGACGTGAGGTCAACTGAAGGTTTTCCTTTTTTTWAAAATACATGTTAAGAAAACTATTGATGTCTCTGTAAAACTAATAAGTCTTTCCATTTTTTTGCTCATTTTTAAAATAAGAAACAAAATTTGGCAGCCTTAAAATTCCACATAGGACTATTTTTAGTTTCCTGAAGATTATACAGCAGGCTTTATTATTATTGTTATTATTTTAGAATAACATTCCTACTCTGGTTATAGATTTCAGTAGTTCTAATTTTTGTGCTTCCTGCAACTTAGTAAATAGTGGTAAGCTATAGCAAAACAGATTTTAATGTTTATAGAGTGGACATAAGAAGCTGAGGAAACCTGTGTTTCCTTGATAAGTACCTAGGTGCCTACACTGGGTACCTAAAGTTAGATGAAATATATTCAAGCAAGGTTATTGTCTGTTTGTTTGCAATGTGTGTAGCTTTAGCTAAAATAGTTGGGAAATTCTTTATTCTTCTCATTGTGCTTTGTTTCTGAACATCACAAGAACGTAACTTTCCAGCTTGATTTATCAGACCAATCAGATGAGAATCTTAAGCTACTAAGGACTATGTTTGCAAAGTTGGGAGAGAGTTTCCTTCCCCTCATYCCCCACTCTGTAAGTTAATACAGTATCAGTACTCAGTGTCAAATTAATTCAGAACATTCTTGGTAAGCACAGGTCAGGTGGCAAAGATAAGAGAATAGTTTCTGGAACGTAACAAGTAATTGAAGGATCTTTTTAGTGGCCTTTACATGTACCTGAAGGTCATTATGGAATGTCGGATTCCCCAAAAGAGAATGAGCCTACTGTTTGATAAATGCTAGAAATAGATCAAATTATGGCTTTGAGAAATTAAACAACTTGTCAGGTACACAATTCTTAAGTTGGATTGTAAAGAACAGAATACTCCCTTTGTAGAAAAAAATGGAAATAAGTGAAGTAAAATAAAAACACATGGGATAGAGTTTTTGACACTGCAGAAGAGCTGGTTRTTTCAAAGTTCTTCCGAATTTTAATGAAACGGCAAAATTGATTGGAAACTTTAAGCTCTTTAGGAAGGTGCTTRGTAGCATTGGCATCGAGGGGTAGGCTGCAAATCCTGTGTTACTGTATTTTTTTTTCTCCTCAACCCRTTTAAAAAAGAAACCTTTATCTCTGCTACGAGCCTAGCTTTTCTTCCCTTCAAGTCACTTTCTCTCCATTTCTAAATTACTCTTCTTCAGAATTATTTAAATTCTACTAATTTATCAACATGCATCAACTCTGATGTTTGGAGTAGGAAATATGTTGTCATGTTTCTTGGATACATAGTTTCTAAGGACTTGTACGTACTCGAGCATTTTGAGAAATGCAGAGTAGCCCATTGTTCAAGGGTAGTAGAAAGTGCGAAAAATAATTCTCAGTAACTGAAGGTTGGAGATGGAGAATATGAGATCTCTACTGAAGTGGCTAAAAGCTCYAGGCCATCTCTCTTTGAGTAATGACAATGCAATTTCATCCCTTGCAAGCACTTTTCTAACTGAAGTGCCTTGTAGAAAGGAGGTGGATCATGATAAAGGSTCCTTTATTGTTGTGGATGTAGGTGGCCTTATCTGTGATACTTTGCTCTGTAGCAAAGAGCTTGGGCTCTTGGCTATTCTGTCAACCTTGTTTCCAAGATTTAGGCTACTTTTGTACCCACAGGTTTGATTGCTCTGTCCAGATGGGAATTCAGTCCTTTGCTGTGTTTTCATATATCATCTAGTACAATAGGATATTTAGTTTTATGGTAATAATAGAGGTAGATATCTCCAGTCATTTTGGAAGAGATTGTCTCTTGCTGATGTGTGAAGTTGAATTCAATTTTGTTATACTGAAAATGTAGGATAACCCTCTGAAACTATTTTAGGGCTTTATTTTAAAGGTAACTTATGAACTTCTGTCTTAGTTGTACTTTTTAAATGTAGAGAGACCCAAGTATTAGTAAAACTTACTTAAAATYCAGAGCCTTTTGAAATGGCCATACTTTATTTTTAGAGTAATAAGTTATTCATCCTCAGTCATTCTGCTTTATTCCCTCTGTAGTGGACTTGTACTGAATTCTGAATAACTGAAGTAGAGAGGTCCATGCAGAGCATGAGAGTGCAATACATTTGTTCAAAATTGAGGCATAGGTACCCACTGCTGTTCTCAATTTAGGAGCTTCAGTACTCTTCTTCAGTGAAATTGCTAATTGTTCCCCAAGTCCCTTCCCAAAGCTATAAAATCAGATTATTTTGGACTTTTTTCCTGTATCTTGAGGTAAAATATACTTTGTTAYAGACTTGCCTTAAAAGCTTCCAACATAAACCATGAAACAAAGCAGTAACTCCCAGTTTCTCAAATATGYGTAAAACTATTCAGCATCCTTCAGGAAATAAACCTTAGATGTTGGTTCAGTGAATAYTTTAAAAAGTTATTGTTGAGGATGGAGGTTAACAATATTTTACTTGGAAGCTGCATATTGTCAATAAAACATAATCATTTAAGATACTATTGTAGAAAGACGATTTCATGGTAAAAAGTGAAATGCCTCCTACATAGTATCAGTTAGTCATCACTATTTTCCATGTTTTCTTAAACAAATGAAATGCAAAAATGAATTTCTGGGTGTCTAGCTGGCTGATATCTGATATAACCAATACTCCAACTCCTGATGAATATTTAGATTCTGGAAAATGAAAAAAGATACAGTATGGTAATTTTTTTTTCTCTATAAATACATATTTTCTTGACCTGGACGAAAGGAGAACATTATATTTTCGTAAGAGACGATTGCAGTTGCCATTTTTGGTAAGGAATAAGAAAGCATCCTTTTCAGAATCATTCATTTAAATGAAAAAGATGAAAATACATTGTATTGACATAAGGTGCTTTGTTTTATGTATTTATATATGGAAAGACCTAAGTTCAGGGAAAACTTTAAGCTTCATGTATTTGTTAAATATGTCTATAATTAAGACTAGATTTTAGAGAAATATACTTTCAAAGGTAGGATTTCATTTAAACAATTTGTAATCTATTTCTCATATGACAGCACTTCAGTAAAGTGTATTTATTTTTAAATGTAAAGACTGCTGTAAAATTAAAGGTCAATATCTTGTTGCAAAGCTGGAAGAGAATCTRGTATTTAATTAACATCTTAAMYAYWWKKCWKMWGMMWWRTRWTTATTTCTASTTTTTCAAATTTGCTAGCGCAAATTTTAAAGCTCYGTGGTAAACTTTTGTCCCTCTTTTAAACTATGTAATTCTAGTATGTGCACATATTCCTGTACTTTCTATTTTTCCTTCTTYTGTTTTGTAAAAGGGGGAAAAATCCATCATTTTATTCCCCAGTTTATAAAACTTAAATTCCAGTGCTATATTAGTAAAATAAATGTTATTTCTACAGTCTTCACCTTCTGGAAACTTTTCTGACTCCTAGGGGAGATGGCTGTCCAGAGCAGGGAGGAGGATTGTGCATTTCCCTATCACACCTTCAACACCTGTGTAGTTTCTGTGATTGCTCAACCTGGTGATAGGGAGGGTTGTTGGGCAAGCCTTGTGTTGCTCAACTGAATTTCTTCTGGTTGATTAAGAAAATTCTTGTCTTAAAAAATAATCATAGCCATGACCTAATATGTCAAAGGTGTAGGTGGTTAAAATGTGACAGTAAAGAGGCATGTGGTGCCTTAGTGGTTTTTTTGGTTCCATGAAGCAAGTGACAAGTCAGAGGTTTACAAAGCTTCAGAACAACCATGTGAGAAGCATCAGAGGAACTGAAAATGTTAGTGAATTGGAAACTGGGAGACCTATTACATAAATTGCCCGTTTTGCCATGGATAGCTTGTGTGCCTGAGCTGAGTTGTTTGGCATCTTTGCCTCAGTTTTCAGTGGCTGAATAGGAATAATAGTTTCTGTACTTTGCAAGGGTCTGTTTCTCATGAAATAGACTGAGATTAGAAATGCTGAAATATTACGGTGATGTAAGACTTCATAGTCTTTATAGTAAAAACCAAACCTCCAAATATRTGGAAAATCTAGGTGCATGTAAAAATGATCTTCCTAAAAGGCTGTAATTGTGCGATTCAGTTAGGAATAAATCCTTTTTCACAACAGGAAACAATGCTTAATGTTTGTATATCTCCAGCATTCTTCATAAATAATGTATTGAAGTGAGCAATTAGATGCTGCTTCACAAAATTAAACCTCAGTACCTACCTAAAATGCTCAGATGCTCTCAATGCATCTGAAAAGTAGGAAAGATGAATGGATTGAGAGAGTCGAGTCTGTCAGCACTTCGATGAGAGGAAAAAACTCTGATACAGATTTCTAATAGGAAAGGCTAACTAGACATTTGAATCTATGAGATTTGAAACATTTTTTAGCAGTAAAGCTTCTTAAGAAAATAGATTTTGTAGCCAAAACATATGGTTCTGCTGACCATTTGAATTTCCTTTGATTTTTCATGACTATGACTTGCTTGCAACTCCTTCATGGAAATGTTTTGTCAGTGGCTTGAAGACTGATAGTAGTAGTGTTACTTACCGTCTTTAAGTTGGTGATATAGGATACAAGTTTCAGTAGAATGAAGGGAATGTGTATGTGTTTTTTTTTTTTTTTTCCTAATTGAAGCTGAACTTAAATTTTAATTTCTTCATCTGCACATGCACAACTAACTAGAGGTTCCTGTTTGCTCCAGTACATTGCATCAATATTTTATACAATCATTCCTTAACTGATTTCAACTGGTGTTGGGCTTATTCAGACTTCCCATTTGAAATCCAGTGCTGCAAACAGTATGTCTTTAGCAACCTAGTTTATTTTGTTGGAAACTGACTGGGGAAATGTTGCATGAGCAATTTAATTAGCAAATTAGAGGGAGTGGAGATGAGCAGCAGGGAGGGGCCACGCAGGTATACAGTCACACGCCCTGCAATGGCTTACGGACTATCATCCCGTTGATTTGCAGTGGAAATCAGTCTGAAATACAGAAGTCATTTCAGACAGTAGGGGATAAGCGTTGTGACTTTTTATTTGCTTTAATGAGCAATCCAAGTGCAGACCTGTACTCTTTCTTCATTTCATAATTCCAAAAAAATGCATCCAGCCCTCCTGCCTCTTTGGAGGACAAAATGGCTGCTAATGGTTACTGGTAAAAGGAGAAGGCTTTTGCTTGCTTTTTCTTTCTTTCTTTCTTTCTTTCTTTCTTTTTTTAATCTTTGATTGCATTAAATACTTCAAATGTGAAACACTGGTAAACTTTTCAAAAGTGTTTACCACAGCAGATCTCTTCAGAGGACTTATACTCAGTTGAGACTTCTACTAGCTAAGCACTTTCAAAAGTGTTTAACTTCAGCAACACAAGGTGTATGTGCAGGCAGACGTGTGAACATACGGGAATCTGTCAAATATACCCCTTCTATTGAAGCAGAAAATACTAGAGATTTGCAAATTATTATTATTATTTTTTTTAACATAGAGACTGGTTTCTTGATTTGTTTCTTGGAATTAGATGAACCATTTCAGTTTAGATTTAACAAAATAATTGGGTTTGAGGCTGACATGCAGAAAGAAAACGTTCTGTCTAACTGACAGAATTCATCAACCACTGAAAGAAAACGTGGTCTCACAATGGGAAGCATGAGACAACTTCATGATCAGTGAAATGACCGATACTACTGATGGTTAATTAAAGAAATGGGTCTTGGAGTAGGATAAGAATATGTTTTTTGTCAAACCATGGCTTTGATACTAATTTATTAAAAGGGCATAATACAGAAATTAGAGTAACGAAAAGATGTCTACACTTGTTTGTATTGAAATATATGATACAATGACCAGGAACTGGAGAACTGAGAGAAAGAGCAGTGTGTTTTGGATTTTGTTGTTGGTGGTGGTATAGTTGTGTTTGAAATTTATGCATTTGATTTCTGGATTCAAAGCCAGAGTATACACAAAACTGTGACCTAGAAAAATAACCCGAATATTGGTATGCAACAGAGCACATCATTTTTTTCTGTTACTGCGACTTGTGCCGCCAAGATGTTGTCTCATTTAGCTTTGCTTGATCTGAGATTTATTTTTGAAGAGAAGTGTGTCTAGCTGTTAGTGAATGTTTTGCAGTGTTTGATGGTAGTTGTCCAGGTGATACTTAGACTGTAGCAAAGAACCAGAAGAATGTCTCCTTTTTGAGATATTCTGACAGTTATTTCTCTTTCTGATTAGGCTGTGAGTTGAGGCAGGAGGAGAATGACTAACTAGTTATGCATTTATAAAACAACTGGCTTTAGTTGTTATATAATGACAGAAAGAGAATTTTCCCTTCTTGAGCAYGTATATTAAAACCTTACAGTTTTGGAAGGAAAGCAGGGACACCTTATGACCTCTGGCACATTCAAGTATTTAGTATTTATGAGTATAAAAAAATGTGAGTTTCAAATGCATTTTGTTTTACCTGACTTAAGTTCCCAGATACATTTCCTGAATTGACCAAAATTCTGATAATGAATACCAGTTTCTTCAAAGGTTTCAAAATTCTGTATTTGAAATTCAGTATCTTAAGTTCATAAGCTTTAATTTCTGAAAGCCAGACCTCAATCTCAATGCAGTGATATTAAATCTGTGAACTGTATCTCTGTTATAGCACTTATTTAATTCATTCTGTGGCCGTAGGCTCTACTGCATACAGAAGGCAATGACTCTAAGAAGAGCTGAGATTCAACTTCACATGGAAAGTTAAACATCTGAGACTTAAGATGCAGTGCCATCGTGAAAAAGAGAGAATGTGATCCTCTGTTTTTTTTAAATAAGAGCATAGTCACCATAAATAGGAGGTGCTTTTTTAACCTCTGTAATTTGCCTTACTGGCAGTTGACCCAGACTTCCAGATTGTAAAAAGGATGTTGAAAATTGATTAACATGCTGGAAAGAGGCATATCATTCACTTGAAAACTGAAAATGTATTTTACTGATGTAAATTTAAAAAATACCCATCCTATTAGCTTTATCAAAAGAAGCTTGACTCTGTATGTCTGCACAAAACCAATACACAGTAGGWTTTTAATCTAGCATACACGAAGACTTGCCATGTTTGAAATAGCTGTAATAGTTGTTAACTTGAGGAGGAAACTTCCAAGGTAAGTGTAGATTCCATATTGCTTAATGTTTTTCTGAAAGGTGCTTCATCTAAAACAAGTTATTGGACTCCATGTCAAGGTACCTCAATGAAAGCAGATCAGAAATAACATTGGATTGTGATCTGACAAAACCTTTTGGCCTTTTTTCATTCATAGATTCAGGGAAGTCAGATCTTCTGAAATGAGACTGTACTGTAATATCAACCTTAAGCCCTTTGGCCTTGGAGTTGTAAGAAGAAAGTAAACAGGAGTCACTGCTGCCTTAAATATATGTCTTCAGCCATCTAATTTGTTGATATGTACCCTAATCATATACCCAGCAGTTCTTAAACGGAAGCTACAATACTGCATGAACAAGACCTGTTAGTTGGAATCCAGACTCTGAAGAGTATGGAGACGATTTGAAGAAATTTTGAATGGTCTGTCTTTAACATGGACATTTCTGCTGTAGGAAATACATTTTTCTGATGCATTAGCCAACTTAAGAGGAATACCTAAAGCATTAAACCTGTAATGGTAACAAGTAATGTTAAGAGGTACCTATTTTGTGGAAGAAGAAACCCCAAAATACCCAGAAGTGGACATTCAGATTCTAAGCAAAAAAGTTTGAAATTGTATGACGGTAGAGTAAATGTTAGCGAACTGTAGGACCTGTAATCTGTAAAATCCATTAATTGTTCACAGAGGAACAGAACGGTGAAACTATTTTGACTAAAACTGTTCTTGTTAAGTGCAGGAAGAAATGGTTTTTATTTTGTATTGCATCCTGTTTGCAGGGTACTCAAATGAAAATATGTGGCTTTGTTGGTAGTTAAACACAGCTTTGGAACCTCTGTTTTTTGTGATCATGGTTTAGCTCAGTTGGTTAGYGCATGGTGCTAATAATACCAAGCTCACAGGTTCAATTCCTGTATGGGCCACTCATTTGAGGGCTGGACTAGATGATCTCCAGAGGTCCCTTCCAACCTTATTAATTCTGTGTTCAAAATCATAAGATTGTTTATATAAGATATGAAATCAGATCTCACTCTGAAATTATACAGTATTTTCATTCATCAGTTAAACTCCAGATGACTTTTGGTGTTAGAGTGGGTAAAATGGTGAATTTCTTCTGTCATTCCTTATGGTTTTCCCCTCCTTTTTTTTTTTTTTTTTCTTTTTTTTAATGACAAGAATTTCTTTGGGAGTTAAGTTTACTTAGACACAAGTTGTAATTAAATGATTCCACTTAATGTCTGTTTCYATATTTTGTGTTATTTCCCATTCACACCAGTGATTCTTAACCTTATATTYAGCATCATGTTAGTGTTTGGAGGTAAAGCTTTCTTTGTAGGTTTGTCTCTGAAGTGTAGTAAGCTCTTAAATCTACTCATTCTGTTTTCAAAGAGCCCATCTTTGAAACGAGTGAAGTAGTGAAAATAAAAACTCTAAAAAATATTTTGGTTTGAAGAACAATTAAATCTCTTCTTGTGTGCCTAAAAATCTCCATCAGTCACAGGGTGCTACTGTGGATCAGCGTTACTCATTTTTCTGTGCTTCTAAAAAACAGAAATACTCATTGCATGCTGAAAACAATAGAGCAGTGTTAGGAAGAATGAGCTTGTATGGATTGAAGTGCCCCCAATTATGTTTTTTATCTGTAGCACAGCTTTATTTTACTCCTTGAAGCATGTTGGCAGACTGTTCAACTARGAAGATACTGCAAGTAGTGACATGGAGATAGAAATATTTGAAGCAGACTTAATACCAATRTACTATGTATTGCTCAAAGGTAAGCTAAACAAGCATTGATTAGAGAACTGTACAGTAGAAGTGAAGCATTTTTTGGAAAACTAGATCTGGTTCTTCTGGTTCCTGTGTACTTGATGTCAAACATTATCTGTGTTTGCTGCCAACAGTATGTATTCTAAGTGGAAAAAATTCTAGCGCACTCTGTTTCTTAATATTGATGGACAGAATAACCACTCTAGTAAGGCTGCGCAGCTACTATCACCTATGCAAAGTGGTCAAGAAACATGTGGAAGCCGCCCGTAAYGTGGTAAAATTCATTGTCAAGTAACATTGCTGACCAGAAGGAACTGATGCTCAGGTGCATTACCTTCAGGATGTCCTTGGGGTCTTTGACATTTTTGCAGTAGGAGGAGATGCAGGTTATTGGCATTGGAGCCATTGTGTTTAACGTATAATGCAATGTGGGAGCACTAGCCTGCAATTTTTTCACTTGGTCCACCTGAAAGAATTGCATCAAAGTCAGCAGGTTGTGAATTTTGGACCCTTGTGCAACTAGTGACCATGTCCACTAATGATGATCCCCCCCCCCTTTTCATAAGAAATGGAAAATACATAACTAACTGCACAGCAAAATGCCTGGTATTCTGAAAGATGGTCATCTAGCAGTAAAATGTGTGGATGCACCACATGTTGTCTGGTGATGTGAAATACGCCCCCCCTTAGCAAAACAAGATGAAGCTCCTCCATTCTTATAGGTAGCCTGTTTAGATTGTAAACTAAACAGAAAAGCTTAGGTTTCTTGACTTTGACTTTCCTTGAGTAATGCATTGTAGACTTGCATGAGATTCAGTGCTTGCATGAAGTTCAGTGCTTGCAGAAAATGTTAGTGTGCTTTTTTCTCTTTATATACGCTTTGAAGATCAAAGTGCAAATTTCAGCTTGAATCTGAGCTCTAGCAATAGCAGTGGTGAAAACRAACTTCAGTTTAGTATGCTGAGAAAGAGTTCAGTGCCATCTTCCCRGTATTTGTGAGAAGAATCAACTTAGTCTGCCAGGGCAACAGCATGCCAGAAGCTGCCTGAAGAATGTAATAACAAACTTTCTGAAATACTACAAATATGTAACTTCTTGAAGGTGAGCTTGAGCTCTGGTAAAGGCTCACCCTACACCTGTGTGATACAGTATTTCACAGTTCCAGAATACCCAGTGATCTGCTTGGCAATTGAGACCTGAGCAAGTGTGCAGGACACTGGAAGTAGTTGTACAAGAATGATCAAAATGGCATCTTATCTTGGGGGCTGTCAGTTGTGCTTGTAATTCTCACAAGGAAAACATCCTGTGGGAGCCTGTGTCTCACTTACGAATGGTCCGTTTGTCGTAGCCTGACTGGAGTCAGCTCTGCAGCTCCTTGAGTGTGGGAGGTGTGTCAAGGAATTTTATTTCTTGTTGCTTTGTAGCTTTAGAGAGAAAGATCTGCAGGAAATAAATGTGGCTAATGCATTTGCAAAAGTGACAAGCTCTTAACATGTAGGTTAGGAACCTTAATGATACATTTGGCATCCCACTGATGAGGAAAGAATCTCAATCTTGCCAATCAAAGATTCCATCAAGCACTAGACATACTTTTTCTGATTTGCTGTAGTCCCTGTGTGATGATCRTTGCAGGAAGATTTCCCTGTATTCTCAGAGCAGCTTCCTTTTACCTATTCAAATAATGAAAGTGGTGCTACTTCGTATTTTAAAATTCATACATTTTAAGGGAACCAGTATTTTAGTGCTAAAAGTGCATATCGTTCTGGTTCACAAGGCAAAAATTAATTGTAGGATAACTGGAAAATTTAGGAGAACCCTAATTTCAATTACAGTTATGTTGCCTTAAAAGATTCCTGTTATTTTGTTTAAGTGAACATTTATGGAATCATAGCATGTAAGAAAGCCTACATGAGCTATTTTTATTTGGTCATAATTTGATTTGATTGGAAGAACTTTACTTGGTCACAGTTTGGCCGTGGTATTATGAGCTTTCATTAAAACTGAGTATTTACTAGGATTATTTAGGGATTTGATACCAGTTTCCTCATACAGCTTTAAAATTCTTAGCCTAAATCTTTTCATTTCATAAATGATAACCAGTATCACTTGTGAATCTGTCAGTGAGAATCTCTGTCAGTTTAGGCTTTATTGACATAAAATAGTGATTTGCTTACTCTCCAGTCCAAAGCAGAGCCTGATAAACTAGCCACGCTTTCAAACCAGTAAGGTGTCTTTTTTATATATAAATATAATAAATGATACAGTTTTGCATCGTAATTTGTCACTTGCATTTATCAAAAGCTTCTGTTTAACTTTGGCATTTTACTACCTTATAATAGTCTTACTGCATCTTACTAAATTTGCCATGAATCACAGTTCAAATAGTACAATACAGTAGAAAAAGTTTTGTAGAACGACCATATTACCTATATTTCTTTTACTTTATCATTGGATGCCTGTGTATCCTTCTGTAAATGTACTTGTTCCTAGAGTCAGAGCTTTTTAATAGCTCCTTCTCTGTCTTTAACTGGAGTAGCTTTTCTATGAATATCTGTTCTGTGATGCAGCCTTCTAATGCTGTTTTTGAAAATCTGTTTATTCTCTTGCAAACATCATTTGTTATTATCACAGTAGTACTTAGAGACAGCGTGAACATGCACCTCTTACTAAAATTCCTTTACCTGTAATTGTTGACCGTGTGCATTAATTTAAAATCTAAATAAAAGAAATTYTTGCTTATTAGTCTCAACTTGCTATTATTACACGTTTTATAGCAGCTGCTGTATAGCCAGTTTCATGTGCTCTTTGCTTTATGGATTGATTTCCTCCCTCCTTCTACTGCTTTCTTCCAAGCCGGACTGTTGTCTGAGGAGTCAAGTCTTCGGTATCGAGGAACGTAGGACAAAGTCTACCAATCCTACTTTCCTGATTTTGGAAGTAGGTGGTAGTTAATAATTAAGAAATGGTTCTGAGAAGCATAGTGTACTGTTTTTGTACTTTTTTTAAAAAAAATGGTTGTTTCCCCTCCTCTCTYCCCCCACCCCATACAGCATTTTAGTAGTCAGCAATTTAAGGGTATCTGGACCATCTGTATTTAGAAGTGAACCAGCAAATCCATGGTAGGGTTGATCAATCAAAACTTCTTTTACTTGACTCTATTTTAATTTGCCTTCCACACTATCCATTAGCAATATACTTCATACTTGATTTTTTTTTAAAAAAAAAGTAGTATTTTACACAGCTCTCTGTTAAATGGCTTTATTGTATTTCTGACAAATACTGACTAGCCATCTCTGTTTCGTGATAGTATGCATTATAGATTAATGTATTACAGAACTACTATTTAATAGTTCTCCTCTCCATGTTCTTTTTCAGCTTAAATCTTTGCCCTGATTAAATTCTCCACATGTAAAAGTCAGCCAGTATCTCTGATCCACCTGTTGTTGTTCTTCTTTACATTCCTAAATTCTACTGGATTCTTTTGTATTAAATACTCAGTTTATGATAACATAAGGGATCGATGAAGTACCATAGTTTGTGAACGAGAAGGGAGAACCTTCTCTTTCTAATTATTCCAGATTTTCAATTTACTTGTCTACTGCTGAACACTGAACTAATGTTTTCAGAGCACCGTCATAATAATTTAAAAATCCCGGATAAGCTCATGATTGCTTGTCTGTGATTCTGTGTTTATTGCTTGTGAGTTTTTAGGGGTTTTTTGTGTGTTGTCTTGCCTACAGGGATTTTAAGCAATGCAGTCTTTATTGTATGGCGCTTTGCAGCCAGCTGCAGTTTGCCTAACCCAAATAGTCTTGCATCATCCATAAATTTTGATTGCAGATAACTTTTTAAAAAATGCTGAACAGCACAGGCCACAGGGTAGATGCCAGTGAGATTCTTTTGATAGCCTTTATATATTGTGAAACTGCTCTTATTTGTGTGTGTGTGTTTGTACATATGTGTAGATGTGAATATATATATATATATATAAAAAAAGTATCTTTGGGGTTCTTTTGACTAAGTGTTTGAGAGGACTTTTTTCTTACTCTGTAAGAACTTAGTTTCTTTAATAGCTTTTGGTATGAGACACTGTCAAATACTTTTTTTTTTTTGGGGGGGGGGGGAAGGATTGCTTGGGTAATTCTTCCTTGTGTTGAATTCTTCAAAGAATTGTAGAACCATGAGACAGAAACCAGCAAAAATCAGGCTGTTCACTGTATTTTGTACTGCCACCTCTTCTGTAGAGTGTAAGTTGGTAGAAACCACAGTGGTCACGTACTTGCCTGAATTTTTCAAGAATGTCACTTGAGGCCATTTTAAATTGAGGCCATTAGTTCCCTGTATTGCCTTCACTTTGTTAGGTAGCAAGGTTACTCTGAATTAGAGCTTATACTTTCCAGTTTTTGGTATGCTAATTTATGCATTACTTTAAAACATAGTCGGGTCTTTGTTGCAGGTTTCGTTTCTTCCCTTTTGCTGATGCTTCAGTTCGGGACTGTTCTACTTATTCTTCCTTTTGTAAGAAATTACTCTGGTATGTGTGAATTCTTCTGACTTTCTCTAAAACACCCTCTTTTTTTTTTTTTTTTTTTTTTTTTTTTTTTTTTTTTTTTTTTTTTTTTTTTTTTTTTTTTTTTTTTTTTTTTTTTTTTTTTCCTTGCAAATTTTACGGATTGTTTCCCTTAACTGTTAGCTCTGACAAAGCTTCATGTTCTGTGCCTGTATGTTATATGTAGATCACTGCTCAGAATCTGCAAAGTTAGTGACTGCAGCTTCAAATTATTGATCTTGGCTTCTCAGATCAAATAAAGAGCTTCCTTTTTTGATCTCTGAAAGTTTCTAGTTCAGTTCTTGGCACTCTTGAGAATAGCAGTATTGTGGTTTTAAGTGAGCAGAAAAAAATGTAAGCAAAATAAAGTTGTATGATACTATTGCTCTGTAGAGGATTACTTGAAATAAAACCTGATTTGCAGTGTGAGTGATGTGCTTGATCTCACAGACACCTGGTCAAAACTAGTCTTAAGAAGCAGCTGTATTTTTCATTCCTTAATGYTCCTATACTTTGTTTATAATGCAAGAACTTGATCCTACTTTCCTGTCAGGGATAATTACCAGCAAAATTTGAACATACTTCACTTTTTGGGGGGGATAGTCTTGCGCAATAAGAATGCACATCCCAGTTCCTTTTGTAAAATTTTAAATACTCTTTAAATTAATGCTTAATCAGATATTTGGCCCTGGCTTYGCCCTAGAAGGTAGCTAGCGCTCAAATAAGAAAGTCCTACTTGTTGTGCCCCTGTTCAACACATCCTGTCCTGCATTTGTTGAATAGTTCTGTCACATTATTCTTACAAGCCTTTTACAGTTCATCTGTCACTGAGGCTTGCTTTTTGAGGGACGCTGAGCCCAAAATACTTGCATAAATTAATGATGCTTTATGTGGTTTGTCAGTATTTTCTTCTATTCCTGTCCATTGGTGTAGCATTATCTGTGTGTTTTGTTCCATTTCTGTAAGTGCTAAGACAATATAATTGACTTATCTAGCAACATACGGGTATGGATGTCATTTGCTTCTGTCAGGTTCTAGGAAGCTATGTCTTTTGTTCTATATTAAAGCTRAAGTAAAAATTTTATTTCCCTTCCCTTATTTCAGGAAAAGTTCTGAGTTGTGAGTGAGCTTTTTGAAATGACAGGTCTTTAGGTAAAGATTATTGAAGATTATTTTTCAAGGTAATTTGTGCCTAAATTGAGATTGTTGGAAAATCAAGGCACATAAGGTTAACTGTGATCTAGGTTTTACTGAGGGGCCCAGATCCTGTTCTCAGGATCTATTCAAAGAAAACACTGCTCTTTTTTGGAATCTMATTTTGGCAAAAGACGCTTCAGTTCAAGATGCAGGCTTCCTTTGCAATCTCCTTTTTCTATTACTTTGTCACACCCTTGTTCATTTGCCTCTGTATGAACTCAACTGTGCTTTACTTAAGAAGAAAATATTTTTACTCCCAACATGCTGTGTGGGCTGGCTGATTGGAAAATAGAGCAGACTGGCTGGTSAGCTGAGCTGTGGGTTTGATCAGCTGCATTCCTGTAAATGGGCTAATTACGATTACACACTGTTTGTGTTTGTGCACTAAGGAAGTTACCTAGCATTTAGGCTGAGAGATGTTTGCAGATAATTTTCTGCCCATTTCTGTCATTGGATTTGTTTWATTTAAATGCAAGCAGATAATATTAGTATAACAAAGCTTGAAATAAAATGTAAAGAAATGAGCAAAATAAAAACTTGTTATTTTGCAGGTTGTTCAGTTTGTGTTGGATATTTCTGGATCTTTTCCAAATATAGGTCCAACATGGATTTTTATATTGCATTATTAAAAACTGAGAAGATATTTGTGCTTATGGTTTGTTCTAGAGAATCCTGCTAAAGACTAATCTATCAATGGTCTCCATTTTTTAAGCCTTTAACAGATATTTGCCAAGTACAACCTTCAGTACCTTCAAAGAAAGAACAGTGTCATCATCTCTGTCGTTACTGTAAATTAGATCATCRTAAAAGTGTCATAGTAAAAACAGTATCTTTTGATATTTGACTTTTTTGCCATTTGTTGGGATGGAAACTTTTAAAGGAATTTTTTGAGAAATTCATAGTTTATGGACCCGTTCTCTTCTGTGAATGAGAGGTCCTGTTATCACTATTTTGCTGCTTACCTGTTCAGTAGAAAACAGAAATCTAGTTTCCARCTTTACCATTCTATCATTTTGTACAATCTGTAGACAATTAGGGGAAAAAAAGGTAAGAAAATATTGTGTACTTTTTTCTCTATATAAATAAATGCAAGTGAACATAGCAGCAGCCAAAGGAAACATTCCTCTGTGATTGCAGCAAGGTTTGTCCAAAATAATAGACCTTGTATTTGTAAATGTTTGGTTTGCTTCTGATGTTTAACATTTTAGGCTCTTTAATGTATTTGGGTGCATACCAGGATAAGCGTAAAATTTCCAAATCCATTGGTGGACACCTTCTAAGGCAGGACCACCTGCTGCTTTTGCCCTGCTGTTTCAGTTGCTGAATTATACAGTTTCTTCCGTTCCAAGTTGAGGAAGATGGAGGAGGCTACTTGGTTGGGGAATTACTTAGCATAAAGTGTTTATGCAACCACAAAACCACTTTCTTGGTTTTGGAACAAAAAGTTTTATACAAATGACTTGTCTTGGGGAAAAAGTCTTTTAAAGAGTGATACATACCCAAATGGGGTTGGCTCCACAGAAAGCTGCTCCAAGGCTGTACAGCTGCTACTTCCCATAAAATGAGGAGATCAAAAGACTACTGTCATTTCCTGCACATATCAGGAATTACCTTGGGTTTTAACACTGAAGGAACACTTGAAGGTTGTATATGAAGCTTGTTCTGTCACTCTAGTCACACCAGTACTGCTGATTAATTAGCAAGTTGTTAAGAATAATAAATTATTTAGGTTTTAAAGGGGTCACATAACTATTTCTACTGAAGTAATGAGCACTTTGGTATGAGATTTTAAACAGTGTAGAACTGTGATAAACAGTAATGATTTTGGCCGAGTCAACACAGAACATGGTCTCAAACATTCCTTCACCTCATGCAAAAAATAAGGGTTATACTTTCACTAAGAGAATGATTAAGCCTTCTGAGTACCACTAGTAATACAAACTGTGTTCTATACCTATAGAAGAAACTCTGATTTGCATAAATAATCCCAATGACAATATTGTCTCTATGTCATAAACCATTTCTGTAACTCTGTCAACTAAATCAAAAGCTTTGTCAAATGGGAATCTACAGTGTCTGTAAGCAAAATCAGGCCTTGTTCTTAAAATTTTGCAAGAGAAGGCCTCTAAAACTTTTGTAAGCTCTGATTTCGAATGCCTCGCCTATCTTCATTCAACTTAGAGCCCACCTAAAGAAATAACTTTACTCAGAGACTCAATTCTTTTGGGTGATATACTGCTCGTATGTGAAAGCTAGATATCCTSGTGCAGAAGCTACTGCGTGCTGGCTTCTTAACCGCAGTCAGTGCTGAATAAATATTAAGCATCAGGTGACTAAATTTTTTYCTTGCAAGATACAACAGGGAAATCATGCTTTAATGCAATCTAAAGTATTAACATAAATCACAGCCATTTTAATGCCCTTTTAGAGAGGGCTCAAGTTAATTCTACCACCTGGGTCTGTCACTTACATAGTAATGCCCTGGTAACAAGGACAGATTTTACTCTGTGAACTGTACTGTGCTAAGCATTTATTCAGTAATGTGGGTACAGTAATGGAAAAGGAATGGGTAGGGAAGTATAAAAGCTATATGTAGGAAGCCCTGTGAATGCTGACTGCTAAGAATATTTTTAAATTTAATGGCCTTATTTTGTAGTTAGTCTGAGTTGGATTAATTTAATAAACATGTGATTTGAGGCAATCTGTGTTATATCAACAAAATTAAAGGATTTAAATAGGAAACATCTTTAGTGTCTATAAAGAAAGCATCTGTAGCTTTTATTTTTTTCACACTGTAAATAAAGCTCCGTAGTAGCCTGGATTGGATTTGCTAGTTTACTTTGTAAGTATTCTGCTGGCTAACAACATGGGTCAGTGCTGAGATGGGTAACTTGGAGGAAGTCAGCCTGTATGTTCTTGGTTATTATTCATCTTTTAAACTTTATGTTAAAATGAGTAACAAAAATGTTTTGAGGGTAAAACATAAGGAGGACAYGTCCCAATTTCCATAGCAGCAAGGGAGATGGTAGTCTTTCACAGRGATTTTTTTTTTCCCCCTCCTGCTGGCTATTCTGTATATTTTTATTCTCCAGCTCTCAGTTGTGCTTGGTCCATGTCCCTCCTACCCCAACCCCCTACTCCAGCACCGGAACAGCTCAAGGTCAAGAATCTAGCTGTTAAAGGAAACTGTTTTGTTTTGCATTAAGATTAATGGAGCTTTAAACTAACCAGGAGAGAAGGATTGTTCTGCTGCAATTGTTAAACACATCCACACTTTTCAGCAGATATGTTTTTTAGTAGTGCTGCAAATCTTTTTTTAACAAATTGAACAAGCAGTAAGATGTTCAGTGCAAATGTGTATGAAAGGTGAGATTGGATATGTACAAAAATAGCAATCAAAATAAAAAACTTAAGTAAACCACTGACAATTACAGTTTTGCTCAGTAGAGGAGCATTCAGTTAGAAATAACTTAAAATTATAGTTCTTTGGCTTTGTCCATGTTCATCTAGTTCGTTAACTTTTTCAAAATAACGTGATACAGTGATTAGCATTCACTTTTCCAAGTMATTTGATGGAGACAGATAATATGAGGAAGAGCCTTTGAGCCTTCCTTTTTGCCTACTCATAACATGTAATGGTGGGTTCCCACCATTTGCTTTAAATATCTTCAAGAATCCTTTGGGGAGCAATATGGCAACTGTTTCAGTGATTTTGGATCATAAAAATCTCAAGGTTAAAATCAAGCAGAGGTGTTTTACCRATCATATGCTTTTCATATGTGTAATTGGTTAACTTCTGGTGATTTTTCTTCATCTACACCACCTTCCCAAAGTCAGATGACAACTTGCTGTATTTTCAGTCTTTTGGAAGAACAGAAGGAATTTACTGCCTACATGTTGACCACAAAAGCCTTCAATATCATTATTCACTGAGGTTGTGCAGTCCAGAGATAAAGATGTTAACATTTCCTTTCAGCCATATGCTTCCGCGTTCTTGAGGCCTTTTTTAGCCAGCTCATCTGTATTTATGACTGGCTAAAGTATCAACATATTCTTCTGTACAGTACCTTAAAAGTATCTTTATCTRTTTTTATTTTCTCTCTGTATGGGGGGAAGTATAAGATAAAGACCAGTGATTGGGGGTTTCTCTTGCAGGCAGAGTTTTCTAAAGAAAATAAATCTGAATTTTTACAGGAATGTTTGCCTTGCATTCCACACATTGAGTCAATTTATCTCAGGGGCTCTCTTTTTCTTCCTCTCCACCCTCTAAAGGCTTGATCACTGGAGGAGGGGAAAAAAAAAGAGAGGAAAAAAGAAGGGGGGGGGGATGTATGTTAGATGGTAGGAAGAGATTTTGTAACCACTGGTGCCAGAAATCATCAAGGAATGTGTAAGCAGTGCCTCTTGTGACAGCATCCAGTCTATTTGAAAAGCAGTATGTGCCATCTGGCTTACATTTTGACTTAATTAAATGCATGCAGCCGTTTTTTAACAATTCTGCTGAGATTCAGCTGCCTTGACATTTTATAAAGAGWTAGAGTTCAGATTTTGTTGGGGAAGCTACAGTAGTCACCTGATTTATGTTGTTCGGTTTGTTTTCAGTGTGATCAATGCAATTTGCTGATATTCGAGTGACAATTCTCTTTAAATAAACTCTTTAAGATTTGCTGACTCTTGAAAGCCTAATTCAGTAGAAATGGCTTTTTAATTTTAATTTTATTTATTTTTTTTATATTCTAGATTCTGCGATTTTTCTTAAAACTGCAGTTATTGTGGAATTTTTTAATAGCAAAASGAGATTCTTAAGTTCAGCCAAGTCATTTGTCTAGGCAAAAGGCAAGCTTCTTTGTTGAAGAAGTTAGATGACTCCACCTAAAGGTTTCATATCAATGGGATTTTAACTATGAGTGGGGAGGCAGGAAGGGGAGGGATGGGGGAAGGAGGGAAATACTATCTTTGCTGCWAGCTAGAGTTTTCCTTAATGCAAAGAATAGCAAGGAGCTACTTTTCAAGCTATCTCACACTGATGATGGCTTCATCCTTTAGTTTTCTCATCTGTTGTTTCATCTTGCATCGTTATTCTAACAGTATAACTTTCCTACTCGAAGGAGGTTGGTAAAAAGAAAAGAAAAACCTTGCGAACTTCTACCTACCCATGAAATTATAACATAAAAATATTCTTTCATTGTCTCGGAGTGCCGGTTTCCTTGATTTTGAGTCTTTATCGTTTTGATCTTTAAGATCTTGTATTTTCAGAAAGGAAAGAACAATTCACAGAATAATATTTTTATTCAGCATCCAGGAGACATAAATTGACAAATACTCATTCAATTTGCTCATTTTATTCTTAAATCGTTTTATCAGGTTGACCAGTGATACTTGTGAAGATAGAATATTAATGTAAATAAATGTTTCTGTCATGTTTCTAAAGCTGTCAAATGGCCAATTTTTCTCTTTTTCATACATCTATAGATTGTTGCCACATTTGTTCCCATCTTTGTCAGCTGAAGGGTTTGTTCCTGGAATGCCCTTGCTGAAGGGAGAACAAGTAGTYAGGTAGTTATGTCTGCAGGAGTATATAGGCCTTTTCTAGTTCTACATTTCAGTAGACATTTTTGCCTTCTAGTTTTTCTAGATCTTTTATTTTTAGCAAGTTATCTGTGGCTAGGTGCCAGCCATTGTGTGAATAGAATTCTGTAGCTCTAGTTA
Source organism: Rhea americana (assembly GCF_003343005.1). NCBI lineage: Eukaryota > Metazoa > Chordata > Aves > Rheiformes > Rheidae > Rhea > Rhea americana. The sequence goes on along the minus strand of NW_028186867.1, from coordinate 2,060,383 downwards.
TGAGAGTTATTTTGCTTAGACCTCTTTAGCTGGTCCAGTAAGTACAATATCCAGATCGCTCCTGCTTTGTCTTAACAGCTGTGCTGCAGACTTGGGTTAGATTTAACATTTCGTTTACATTCTTCTCTTTATCCTCTCTCCCCCCAGAACAAACAAAAGCCCTCAATGTGTGATACCTATTCTATAATGTGCACTCAGGTTTGCTTGTTCAGGAAAGGAGATGTACAAGCTGGTCTGCTTGACCCCGCATCTCTACTTTCCTTTCCTCATTTATGTTTGAAATGAGGATTTGTGAAAAAGTGCTGCTCTTGATAGCCTTAGTGATTGGTTCGCTATCTACAGAAGAAAAATAGCATGAAGAGATGGCTGTCAGACTGCCTTGTGCCGCTCTGCTAAATGCGTCTGAGGCCTGACCTAGAGGATCCTGTTCCCAAAGTTGAAGGATTGTTACAGTTCTACTTTCATTTGTCTTGAATTTTTGGCCTCTCTGCTGAAGCAGGTTACAAATAATGTTTCTTGCAATGGCTGTACGTTTTAGTGATAACTGAACAACATCTTCCATCTAATGTTAATCTGATTACTATAGGACTAATTGACTCAAAGCAGTGAGGAATGAAGGAGCTTTAATTTCTTATTGTCTATCTGTACGTGTAATCATCAGGATAAGGAGAGGGTTTTTTTGAACAGCTTGGATTGTTTGGATGATTTTCTCAAGATCACTTTGCTTGTGTATGTGCCTTATTACTATTTTTATTTACTGCAAAGTGAAATACTCAGAAGAGTCTCTAAATCTTTCCTTTTGTTGATTCTGATTTGAGAATCAGAGCTTGAGATTCTTTTCTTGTGATGTTTTGCTTGTCTTTCTCCCAAGTTGTTTTAATGTGTTGTTTGTTTGTTTGTTTGTTTTATAGTGGTAGACTTACTCTTAAATAATTKTAATTTAATTTTATATTATATACTAATTTAATCTTAAGAAGGCATTTGTCAGGTGTTTCTACTTTTCTTTGATTTTTAGAGACCTGTCCGTCATATATACAGGCAATGTTCGTAGTTCTGCTTACCATGAAAGAGGTAAGCAAAGCAGTGGAAGTGAGGTGCTAGAACTTTTCCCTGAGGAAAGCTATCTGATTGTTCTGCATGTTTCCCCTCTGCCAACATATTTGTTTGTTTGAAAGAGATTATGCAGGACAGAAACTTGAGCCTGAACTGGGTTAAAGTAAGAGTAAGAGGAAGATTCAAGTTAGCAACTCTTACTCTGCTGAATCCAACCACAGATTCATCTACTGCAGTTCTGGATTGTGGGGGGACCTGTTGAAGAGCTTTAGGAATAAACTAGAGAGAAATACTTTCTTTCACTGATGGACTGCTAGAAATTAAAAAAGTCAGTCACAATACAAACCAGTGTTGAGTGTGCATCACAACAGATTTTTTTGGCAGCAGATGGAGTTAAAAGCACAGTTCTCTCCACTGCGTCAGAGCAATATAGCTTTTCTATTGGCTTCCACAGTGTAGTCCTTGACTCTGTGCTGGTGTTTTGAGAATTTGAGCAATATAATTATATAATAAAGGGGAAAATATGATATTATTTATTAAGGATGTGCTTCTTGAAAATATAGCCCTGTCTTGGCCTGCCAGGATTACAGGAGACAACCTGCAGGTGTAAGTTGAAATCAGAGAGCTGCAGAGTGAATCTAAGAAAAAAAATGTACACTATGAGGACAGTCGAACAGTGCAGACCAGCTGTCCCAGAGAGTCAATACCTATCTTTGATCATGGAAATTTTCCACATTTGTACAAATCTAGGCTCCTTTGAAATCCTGCAGTTTTTATGTGATCAGTAGAGACCTACTAAAGTCTAGRACGTGAAGATTCTCTCTGTACAAGGGCCTACCTGGAACTCAAGGGGGACTCTACCTGAAATTGTAGCCTGGTCRTGCCTCAAGTCTCTGACCTGAGAGCAGGTATATGATTTTGTACCTTCATCCAATTTATGTGTGCGTGCTTGGGGGCCCCTTCCCAGCTGATGGTGTAGCAGAGGAAGCTTTGTGAGTTGTCTGCATAGAAGGTCAAAGAGCTGGACCTGTTGATCGGTGGCTTGGAGCTGTAGAACAGGTCAAGMAGGGTGTGAAAGAACTGAAGCTACTGTTGCTTTGATTGGCATTACTTCTCTATATCTCTTCATTGGCTCTGTTCTTGTATGAAAGATAATTAGCTTGTCTTTGCTAAGCTGTTACAGAGTTCTTATTGAGCCACAGTTTTAATTTCAATTGYTTGCTTGTTTAGAGAAAATGTTTTTGTTTGCTTTGTACTTCTCTTGAACTAAATGCTCCGTATAAGTGATCGAATCAGTACTTCATTAATCTTTCTATAAGACTCTCTTCTTTTGTGGTAGCTATCAAAAAAACCTAGCAAAAATTAAATGTCAGGTGTGCAGTGACCACATTTCTCAATATTTTGATTAATTGTAAGGTATCTTGCCATGTACTTCAATTCTAAGTTATCTGGATGAATAAACAGTCTCCTTGAACTATATTCAGACAGTGCCTAGCAGACTCTCAGTCTGCTTGACTAAGGCTCTAAAAGAGCATGATGGTGCAAGCTTTTCATTGTTTATGCAGTTAACTGCAGATCTTGATTTCCTAATCTTTGAGGGATTTGACTTTTGAACCTGAAAATATTCTTACTTTTAGGTTTGTTACACCTGTGGCACATACAAGCTACATGGTATGTGCACTTAGTACAAACAGAAATAGGGAATAAGGCTCCCAAGATGAAGATTACCTTTATCTGAACATCTTCATTAGCCTTTCATGTTTTAAACTGCGAATCAAATAGTTACTTAGAGCAGTGAATTCTAACCAAATAAGCTAGGAATGTGTTTAAAAAAAAAAAAAAAAAAAAAAAAGGAGGTCTCAAAGTCCAAGCGCTTGACCTCTTCAAAAAACAAAGGAAGAAAATAACCATGCAATCATGCAATTGACTCTTCCAGGATTATTGTTCTACTTTCATCCAAAGTAATGCTTTTGATACTAGATCTCAAAAGACTTCACCATTACTGGAGTTCAAAGTTTATTCAGAGAACCAGAACTGAGTCTTGTATTAAAGCAGTTGCACATTGCAYTGAGAAATAAAAAGAATTTCTTTTGTGTGGCAGATTTACGTGGTTATTGTTACTGAAATTGTTAGTTGTGATTTGGAAAAATTTTGATTGTAAGACACAAGACACCTACTGAAAAGTGAACAAAAAAAAAATCTTCTGGAGTTTTAAAACAGGAAAGCAAAAAGCCTTACCTCTCTGTTTACCCCCTTTTCCTTTGCCTACTAAAAGAGAGAGGGTTAACACAATAATAACAACCAAGATTTTTGAATGTCTTCTGTGGATTTTTATTTTCAGTTAATGTTTGCTTTAATGAATTTTCAAGTAAAATATTTTGACCAGCTTCAGTTTTATGTTCTCACAGTTGCTGAGCTTTTTAAGGATAGGAAAAATAGATTTTAAATCATTAGGCCTTTGTGGATTAATTATGATGTATAGTCTGTTCTTTGCCAAGAAAGGCATATCCAGCAGTAAGTGTCTTAATAAATCTTGGATGAAAAGTTCAGAGTATATATTTTTTTACCTGTTGTGTGGATGTATGGCAAAGGGAGGTTCTACTAAGGAGAATATCTTTGGGAGAAAAAAGGGATTAAAACAGGCTTATCTTACTTCCGCTTTAAGATTTGGAGGCTGTAGACAGGAGAGAAGAATAGATCTTTTCTCTGGTGTGAACAGGCCTTGGATTTTCTGGATTTTATCATCTGAAACCTGCTCCATGACATGGTGCCAAGATGTGGGGAGAAAGACTTATTCCATGGGTAGAAGGGAAGGTGGAGGGAACAATGTACCTTTATAATGCAGGTTTCTCCKAGGCAGGCAAATCTTAGTAGAATAAAGTGTTTCGTTATGGCACTGAGAGTACCACTCCAGCCCTTGCACTATTACAGGCTGTAWTAGTAATACGGATAACTAAAAACTAGGAAGCATCTAAATTATTTTTTAGGCAATCATTAGAATGGAAAGTATGTTCACATCTAAAGGTACACAACTATGCTTATGTTCTGTGGATGAGGATCTGGGCTGCAATAAACCACCTTGGCTGTGTTGCTCAGAAGAAAAAACAAAATATTATTTGTACAGTGACTATAGTTGAATGTGCATATGTATATAGATCCTTTTTAAAATACGAGAGGGCTGTGACCTTGCATTCCAGAGGAGATTAAGTAGAAAGCATCAGTAAAAGCCATCTGTAATCAGATGCTCTGCAGTTTTCTTTTTGCGCTTTTGATCTGAAATGAAGTCAATGAATTATGTGAAAGTCACCCTAGCAGAGCATGAAATTTACTCACTTATTGCATAGATTTGGCACATGTTCAAATGGCTCTGTGTGGGGTCAGTTGTACTTTAACCTTGAGCTTTAGGCAGCCTGCTAGGGAATCCAAGCAGTTTGATTTGTCCTCTTCTTTCCTTGGTTAATATATTCTGTATTAGAATTATTCTGTATTAAATATTTAACAAAATACCTCTTTTTTTTTCTTTTTGCACTAGTCAGATGTTAAATGTCATGGTCCAGATAACTTGTTTTTTAATCAGTGTCCAAATTCGAAGTACTTCTTTAAACCATTTTGTTTTGGGAGCTGGCCAAACTTAGCTAAGAAGTTTCTTATCTATCCTAGTCACTCTGCAAGTATTCGCTCAAAACTCTCCTTGAGTCCAGTGAAGTAAGCTGGTAAAGTCTTGTTGTGTCTCGGTTCAGCCTGCCTGATGTCTCAGTGAACTATGTGAATTTAATAGAAATATAATATTAAATACTTTGGAAGTGATCATATTTTGCTGTTGCAAAGAAACAGTAAATGTAACACAATATTGGTCCAATGCCAGAATAGGTACATGTGATTATTTTATAGTATAGCACAGAGTTTAAAGAGTTTAATATATCTCCTGTAGCAGTATTTTGGGTTTTTTTGCTTGTTTTCCTGTCTTGTGCAATCTCTACAGCTTCCTAAAAAAAAAAAAAAAAAAAAAAAGTTTTTCATGAGTGATGTCCTGTGGCAGTTTCCATTAGTTTAAAAGAAAGCTTGTTAAATTTCGGCATATGTAGACATTACCAGAAGCAATTCCTAAATGCTCTAGAGTGTTTCCAATGTATCTATTTAAAGGAGAGAGGTTGTTTTTGTCTCTTCAGCCACAGAACTGTTTTTGCAACCACCGAAGAAAATGCCTCCTTTGAATGGATTATTTTTGCCTTGTTTCTTTTTCCTCTAGTTAGTTTGTCTAGCCTTTGGGATATGATCGTTTGCTAATTATACATAGCCTAATACTACAAATTTGTCAGTCACTAAGTGACAGAGAGAGTCCCTAGCTCAAGTTTTGTACAATACAGTTTTTTTTTCTCCCCAAAGGCAAACTGTGTATTTGATAAGCTTAGTCACCTCTAAACATTTCAAATGTGTTAATATTGTAATACTGTATATATTTCAACACAGTTTATGCTTGAGGCAGCTTTCATGTAGAGGTGATATTCAATACATTGCAGAATAATACTCTGACTTAAAACTGAATGCCTGAAAGCAACAGAAAAGGTCTTTACTTAGGTGTGAAAGGGTCAAAACATTGCCTTAAATATTCTTCAGTTTTTCTCAGGTTCTTGCATTGTGGTTTGCAAGGACGTGCATGTTTCACAAGAGGTGTGGCCTGGCATGGGAAGGTTGTGAGAGCCTTCAGGTAGCTGTAAGGCTGGGTTCAGGACCTTTTGTACGCAACCGTGTCTGCAGAAACAGGAACATAGCTCATGAAGGCATTGGATAAACTTTTTTTGCGCCCACACATGTGAAGAACCTCGGAGTGGTTCAGAGCCTGCTTCCCACCGCTGCCCTAGAGTGGACACGAAGGGAGTTTTGGGAGCAGAGCTGTGTGTGGTGTTGTGTTGTGAGGCCAGCAAATGTAACCAGGACCTCTCACAAGGGCAGATCCATCTTTGCTTTCTGGTCCAGTGCCAGAAGATTGCTTTGAGTTGTCTTAAACCTAATGACAGAACCACCCTTTGGTTTTTTCCTCTTCCCTAATAGCACAGTATGAAAGCGGGTGATGTCTCAAATGAATTTGTGTAAAGGCATATTTTGGGGTGTTTTTTTCTTCTTTTTTTTCCTTGTTATTTTAGTAGCCAAGCTTTTAACTTTTTTTTCTCCATGAATTTGGAAAATAGCTGCTACTTCTGAGAAAGGTGATACTGCATTGTAGGTTAAGGATGATGTTACTCCATGAAAGGAGGCTGATCATCAGATTGGGAGTTTAAATAATTTTTTTGGCTGCATTGTTAGAAACTTATTACATGCTGCAAAATGGAGTTCCCTTAATTTTTTTAATACATTATTCACTGTATTAAAAATATCTATAATGTTTTAGTCTATTAAAATGTGATTTTATTTATTATTTTTATTTTACAGAGGGTTTGAGTATGTGCTGATTAATCTTATAAAGATTTCCTTATCAGTAAATGAGCTGCATTTTTTTTTTTAACCTGTAATCTTGTGATAGAAGACTCACTGTTTGCCAGATCAGTATCTTTTCTGGCCCTGTGCTGCTTATATTTTAACTCTTCTTGACAAGCGCAGCAACCATTGTGCTCCTTGCACATATGTATAATTAACAAGCTGCTTGTATTGCCTTCTAATCTAGATTATCATCCTGAAGAAAAAAAAAATGCTTTCCTTTTGCCTGGAAAGAAGAATGAAAGGCTGGAGTGCAACATAATACCAGCATGGAGGAATAGTATTACCAATTAATAACACTAACAGGAGAAGGAAGCTTGTGTTTCTTATCATGAGGCCATTTTTTTTTTAAGTTGCACAATTTTTAAAACTCGGCCAATTTTTCCTTGTTTGCATTTGACAGACTAAGAATCTTGAAAATGCACATTTAGATTTAGTGTAAAGTAAGAGACCTTCATTTTGCCAACTATGGAACTTTCAGTTTCCTGTTTGTAAGGGAGCCCTTTTATTACATTTGTAGAACCAAGCCATTTAAACGAGTAAATCATAGCATTATTAAGTACACTAACCGACATGTTTTTTCACTGGTTTGTGCTAAGGTCTTGGAAAATTGATACTCAGATACCCAGCTATAGTTCTGATGTCAGTTGATATTGCTGGCTCTGTGGCAACAGACTGTCTAGTCCTGTATCTTTTAGAAGATCACTGTGGAGAGCTTGGCATGTTTAATAGGGTTTATGCTGTCTGTATTCCTCTGGAGATTTGCTTACAGCAAAGTAATGAGCGTGGAAAACTAGTAACCTTGAATACAGTCAACACTAGAGCGCCTGTGTCACGTGGAACTGAGAGGGTAAAATTCTGAAGTTGCATGAGGTCGTACTTACGATTACTCTTTGTAGACTTCCCTCCTTTGGTTCCTAGTGTGTATTGGACCCCCAGAATGTTTCACTTGCTTTCATAAATAACTAACCTGTCTGCCCAGTAAGCCTGTTCAGAGCCGTTTTGTGCCTTACTGAGAAACGGTGAATATGGTACTTCAGTACGAAATCAGGTGTTCCAGAAACGGTATATAGGTATTCTTCCAGATCACAGACCTGAAACTGAATGGAAGAAACTACTGTACAGAAAACATCTAAAATATGAGTAGTAAAAATATGACGAATTCAAAGGATATGTGCTAAAAATGACAGGACTTCCAGAAAGTTTGGGGAAGTTTTTGAAACGCTTGAAATGCAAAAAAAAAACCATACTAAGTAACTGGTAAAGATAGGGGAGGGGAAAGTGATTTATATTTATAATGAGAAAACTATGAACAGAAAACAAATTTGTAGTTTGGATAACCATATGGAAGATGCCATGAGGCTTATTTGTAACTTTAACTAGAGGATGCCCAGAGAAGAAGAAAACCCATAGCTGATAACTGTTACAGGTCTGTTATTGTAGCTATAAAATCTTATATGTAACCAACTGGTTTCTGCAGTTTCATGTACCTAGTATTTCAGAGCAAAAAAATAGCTGCTTTTCCTGTATAGTAACAGAAACAATGGCTTAGAAAATGAAGGGAGTAAGAGGTKGTGTCCAGTGGATACATCATGCTCGCTTTAAGCAGTAGTATCTGTGGATTTGAGAGCATTTCATGAAATCTGTTTCCTCCTCCACTTAGTTTGTACAACTCAGAAAATAAAGTATATGAATGCAGCAGGAGTCCCTGCACCTTTCCTCAAATAATGAAATGGGAATTCTAGGTCTTTTGTTGCACATTTAACTAACTTCCTGAACTTCAGCCTTACTCATGCCCTGGAAACTCCCTAATGTAAAAAGCAGCCGTTCTTCCCTATCTGTTGAGCAGGTCAGGAGGTATTGACTGCAGCCCACACTGGCACAGTCCCTTGGCTGCTAATATCTGGTATGCGCTTTGGATCTTGGCCAGCTTAAATGGACTATTGCTAGCCCATCATTATTCCTGTGTCCCTGAAAGAACAAATGTGGTTTTTCCACAACTCACTAGAAGTGGAGCTGATTATTCAGCTTCCTGGGAAGCTGAGAGTTTTGGAATGTATCCCCGGAAAGCATGTCTGCACCTCTAGAGGTGCAGGACTACTGCAGAAATGAGAACAGTGCTACTTTCCTCCAAATTCAGATACCCAAGTGCTTTTTTGGTGTGTCTGTGTAGTGCTTTTCTCTTGCCAAGGTGCCTTTGAAGGGACAGAAACAGATGTGTGTTTATGAAACACTAGATATACGTACTAGGAGGAATTAGCCATCTGAATTCACATTTCCCATAGTTCTTGTCTCTTCTTGAGTCAGAAAAACTAATAGAAATGTAAGAAGTCTCTTAAAAAAAAGAAAAAAAAAACACACACAAACAAAACTGCTTAGTAAGCCGCTTGTAATATACTTGTTTTCAGCAGCCTTCAACTTTGATCTGTAGTAATAACACACTTATATTAAAAACCAAACCAAACAAAACAAAAGCTCCAAAATTCATTCTCAGGTACTTCATTTACCTGCCAAARGAAGAATTGTAGTTCTTAGCAAAAGTACAAAGATTCATTTTCAGGTGCTGAGATTAAAAATTAATATTAAARAAAATATTAACTGTTCTTCAGATGCATAGGCCAGATCAAACAAAATACTCTAGAGGCATACAGGCTGATCATTACAGGGTTTTAACTTCTAGCTCCTAGAGTCCATACACAATTTATGGTAGCAAAATGCCCTAAACAAGTAATCGACAAACCTGCCTATCAGCATGAACTGCTGAGCATAGAAACATGTTTGAATTCTCACGCAATCTTAGGCCATTCAAACAGGAAAGTCAGGACTGCAGGTACTAAGTGTATTTGCAAACCACAAGTGTTCTCTCTCTAGAGTGAACTCTTACTGTTCTTTTTTTTTTTTCTTTTTTTTCCCATCTTTTTTTCTGAGCTGAGGAGAGCTAATTATTTTGAAACCAAGCCAAAGTAGGCAGTGGAAGAAACGGTGATTGCTMATTTTTTGCGTTTTGTCCAAACTTTAGGATGCCTATCTAGATGGGAGACACCTCCTTCCTCTGCTTGGGGAGGGTGACTTCTTTATTACAAGAAGAAAGAAAACTTGATATAAATTAAAGTTTATTTCCTTCTTGTAATGTTTGCGCTTGAATTTTTGCTACCTAAATGTCATCTACTGTACTCGAGTAGGGTTTGATATACTTAAATAGCTTCACAAAACAGTCTTATTTAAAAACATAAAACTGAATGCTAACATGATTTTAAATACAGTGAACAAAAAGGATTTGAAACTAGAAAGCATAATCCCATGTATTCTCCTAGAATTAAAAACTCAGCTCTGTCCAGAAATACTAGTTGATTGCAAGGTACAAAATTCCAAATTCTATTCTTTTTCACTTTTTTCAAACAGCAGAAAAAATTTACTCTTAGACATAAAATCTGAAGTTTTTTTCTGCAGAGATCTGGCATACCTGTTTGTTTATTGACTAGAAGAGAATGAATGAAATTCTGAGACTCTTTTGAGAAAGGTATTTCTAGATTTTAAAAAGGCAATGAAGAAAACCTTACGTGTCGAAAGGGTCATGTAGGGAATGTAGACCAACATACAGCTTGAAGTAAGTTTGGGCTGTAGATTATGCACTTAAACTGGTAAACAGTAGGAGACCATTTAGATGGTGGATTTACTTAACAATGTAAGATGTTTTCCAAATGACTAGGGGCTCTGCTCAGCTCCAACAAGTACCAGTAAGTCTAAGCCCACATGGTCAGCAATCCAGAATGAATATGCGAGGCAAAGGCAGCTGATGTCCTTGAAAAACTAAAGCATTATTAGAATTATATTCCACCAAATGTAGTGTTTATATATATTGAAAAAAAAAAAACCTCATGACTGAGTTTGTGATACAGCTAATAAAATCAGAATCTTAGATGCGTAACAGTCTTCACTWAATGCTAGTTTCCTTAATTTCAAAATGTAGAATTACCCTATAGAAGGCTGGTCAACCTTTGTTTCCCTAATAAATGACTCAGTAATACGCTGTTTTTTTCAGTTGGGAAGCAGATGCCTTAGCTGTTTGGTCAAGACTTCGACTTTCTTTTTCCATCATAAATCTCAATAAAAGGTTTTGTTCTTATGTAGAGCATGAGAGCTACTTAATTTAGCGAGAATTTAAATACAGCGCAAACAAAACTGTGAAGTGTGTGGTTTGTACCGTAGTACACAGTTGAAACATTTGAGTACCATTCAGAAGAGTAAATTGTTTATCTCTTCTTGCTGTTTTTAAAGATGATGGATGTTTTTTCTGCTTTCAGAATGTAGCCAAGTTTTGTAACGCTTTGTGACCTAACAGTCTTTGCAGGATGTGTTTAAGATTTTCTTGGAAATCACAACCGCCAAATCACTGTTTCACAACAATATACCATCTTGGCGATTGCATCTCAGCCTATGTGCATAGGTCTTGCACACAAAACAAATCTGGTGTCTTTGTTCAAGGGAATCCTTTGCACTCCTCCATTTGCAGCCCCAGGTTTCTGCTCAGGATCAAGTTTTGAATTCAAGTACTGCCTACAGTGGGCAGACTCTCCACAAGATCTTGCTGCTTTTCTCTAAAGAGGGTTGTACTCTGGATTTGTCTTTGGGGAAATTGTCAAGATTAAAAACATTGCTTGCTCCCAGCTCTTGCATACTTCATCCTAGCTTTTAAGACCTGTCTTGTCTCAAAAGAAAACAGCTGTTTATTGACTTTCGTTAGTAATACAGACTGTACCTTCTGGGCCTCAGAAAATACTCGGTTTCCTTAACAGTGTTACAGAATCACTTCAAAACTTCAGAACAAGGTCTTTAATTATCTACTAGTTATCAAGATGTGCAAATTTAAATTTTCCTATGCTATACAGTATTCAGAACAATCAATTTCTTGGCAATGCTGATATCCTAAACTGGCATGTTAGCACATGAAATTTTATTAATATAGTTAAATATTGCTAGAATACAAATTTCTGAGAAGTGTGCTTGTTCACCAGAGTAGGCAAGAGTATGTAACATTAGTTATACATGTGATGACATGCGTAAGTGCATGCATAGTGGTCCCACCACCAATATGGGAAAACAGAAGTAAAATTTTTAATTATTTCATTTAGTACAAGAATTATTTTACAAGTGTTCTGCCCTGAAATTTCACTCATACTTAAGCACAAACTATGCAGTGGAGTTGTGAATGTGAACCTGCACGTTCCGGATGCGTCTTTCAATAAGTCTGCATGTACATATGACAGATATTTTTGGCAAGTAGCAATACATGTGTTTGTCAGGTTGAGTAGCTATATCTTAAATTAAGTATCTTCTTARGCAGGAAAATCAGCTCATTTTTTGTGAGTATGTAATACTTTGCTTTTTAAAAAGCTTTTTTTTTTAAGTCTTTGAAGTTATGTACTTGCTCTTAGTGCTAATTATGTCAGCAATGTGTGTCATACAATGAAGCTTTTGAAAAAAAAAGCTACAAATTAAAATCAAWTTGGAAAATGTCTATTTAGAGTAGTAAGCATACTCTTAATTTCAGAACACAAAAATTCTCCTGAGATGCAAAATTTACCACTAAACCTATGCAGCTTTTTTTGAAGCTATTGTTTGTATGTTTTGTGTAAATTTCTGTGATGATTTTGAAGCATTAGGTGCTGATTCAAAGCACAAGCCTGTAATTTGTTAAGAAAAAATAACCTCTACCATAAGAGTGTGAATTACTTGACCCAATATAATTAGCTTATTGGTTAATTCTCTCTTATTTATCCTAGGAAGAATTAGACCTCTAAAGCAGAAAAAAGGTAGCAAGATACTACAGAGATGCTGACCATGTTTGGACTTGTAATTTCTGTGGTAAATTTTTCATGAGGATGGAGTTTCTTCCAATGTTCCATTGTAGTATTAAGCAATGGGATTGGAAGAAACAGTTTATAGAACAAGTATACACAATGAAGAACATGAAACTGAGATCAACTGGGTCTGTTAAAAAAAAAAAAGAAAAAAAATTATTTATTGAAAAAATACTTACTTTAGAGCTGAAGTATATGACAGTTGGACACTGATGGAGAGCAGGGAAAAGGGCAGGGTGCCACAATGTGAGTGAGGTCTGGGTATAAATTGCTATAGGTTATTCCCCTTCCACATAACTGGCTTTTGCTTTTTTCAGGTTCCTGATTCAGAGTAGAGTTTAGATGTTGGTGCATAATTCTAAATAGATGAATACTCCATACCCTGCTCAGATGAGTGTTTCAGTGTACACCTTTGGTAGGCAGATGAGTACTATTTCATCTTGTCAATAAACTRCATAAAGAGGCTGGTAAGCTATTTACTGACTTGCTTTTGACTTCTATTACTATGGCATTACATGAGATTTGCATTGATAATAATAGCAATTTCTCTCTGTAAGAGCTAACCTCTGGTGCATGACTGTACCAGTCAGTTCAGATATTGCAAATTAATAAGGTGGAACAGCTTGAGCAGAAACTATTGTGCAGTTGTTTCTAAGATTTGCTTTATGAACCTTGTTTCATAATTTTAGAAGCAATCGCATGATAGTTTCTGCCCTAGAGAAATACATTTGATGCCATCTCCAGTGCTTGCTTGCATCACCTCTTTATATTTGAATTCTGGGCAAAAGTGGAGTGGGGGAAAACTATTTTGCTTCACTAGGCCACTAGTGGAATAAACAAGAACAGAGGAGAAGCTAAGGGCAAGGTTACCCAGACCTTTTTTGTTTCTGTAGTAATGCAGGTTTTTGTTTTTGTGAGACTCATGGTACTAGCTTCCAGGTTTTTATTGCATTAAGAAAGGAGACTTGAGATTACATACAGAATACACAACATAAAAATAAATTTAATATAGTGGCATCAGATGTTTGCATCTATTCAGCTTGAAGTATTGCATACCTCTAGGAAAGAGGATTGTGAAGATTATATAATGATGAATTAAGGCAGCTTTTGACTTTGCTCTCTATTTCAACATTGGGGTGGTGATGGGAAATAAATCTTATCTTCTTGTTTGAACTTTGATTTAGATACTGGAACTGGGGAGGAAGACAGTGGCAGGCTGAGGCTTCAGTGTAACTTTTTTGCTCTGTGATGTGAACATCGCTTCTGAATGGTGAGCAAAAATTAACTCAAAGGAAGCCTGTTGGCAACAAACTCAAACTTTAGGAGCCTCACCCTTCTTTTCAGACTTTGCTTTTTAGAGGCGTGGGTAGGAGAATCAACAAAGAAGAGATATATTAAAAGTGAGAAGGAGTTATTGAAGAAGTTGCTATCTGAGAGCAGGTCATTCTCATAAATGCTGATGTCTGCTAGGCAGATGGTTAGGAGTTTCATGTTCTGCTCTGTTGTGTAGCAATTGGTTTGTAAATAAATTCTTCAGCAGTAACTATTCAAAATCACTTTTGCAGTAAAGTCAAGTTTTCAGGATTTCAAATTATTATTAGTAGTAGTGTTGGGAAATGTTATGCTTGGTTTTTGTATGAAAAATGAGTAACTGTGTTGTGACAAAAACCAAAGGTCATAACCAGCAGGCAAGATCATAACCCAAAGATGGTACAAGCTTATGAAGATAAATATTCTGTTAAAAAGAGGATGTGCAAGAGAAGGTATTTAATATGAAAGCTTAATGCTTTATAAATTCTTGTGGATTTTATGAGGCCCTATTTCTGGGCTTTTAGAAAATAACAGGCAATGAAGCAATTTTTTCTGTTCCTTGGTCTTCCAGTGCTACCTGTGTTTAAAAGTGTTACTTTTTCTGGAAACAAGAGGCATAGATGATACTTAAATTTATGTAGAGGTTAACAGTTACTCAGACTGATTGGATGAATTAAGTAGAATTTTCTTTTCAGTGAATACTTTAGTGCTATCTAGAAGATCTTTTAATGCTTTCCATTGAAGAATATCATTTTTTTCACAACCAAATTAAGACTGATAAAACCGGAGCTTTCTTCTGTAAATTTTGCACAAGATTTATGCACAGTTACACCTGCATGACTCCCCTCCCCTCAATTCTGTTGTTTTTCTTTAATTTGTCAGAAAACTATGCCCTTTCCCTAGTTATAGAGTGCTGTTGCACAGGCAATTGGCTTGTATTCAGTATGTTATTGTCAAGAGCACATTGGCAAGCTGAGACATTATTTTCCTGGAATGGACAGGAAGGCAGAAAGATAAAGCAACCTTGTTGAAGTATATGGTGGTTTCAACGTTGCCTTGAACCTTATGATCGTAAAGATTACTTTGTCAGGGCTTATTTTCCCTCTTGGAAGACTGTTCTTGTTATCAGTTTCAAAAGATAAAATAYGAGTTGTTTCTATTCATAACTTTTTTTTAAAACTGTTCTTATCATTGTTCGTAGTAGCTGGCRGTACAAAAATGTAGACCTGTAGAAAAAGGCTTAGTGTGAACTGCACAGATTGCATGTAAGAATAGCCTATATAAGTATAATCCTCCRTAAGTAAACTTACACAAGTAAATATGTATTAGCTAGACCTTTCCAAACTTCACTGACATGGGGTTTGTGAGAATAACTAAACTATATATGTGGGCAGAAGTCCTGTTTTGATCTGACAGAACTTTTTTCACAGCATATGCATGTAGTGACTTCCTTAAACAGATTATTTTGTCATTTTGGAAAGAAAAATGTTTCAGAACAGTTTAACATACTGTTAATTCAGATGAATTTTCTGTGTTAGATGTCATTAACTTCCGTAAAATATAATGCCAAACTCTCAGCTAAAAATAAATGAGGTATCGTTTCTCAGTGATTCCTAAATAAGATATGTACAGCTTGTCTGGTCTAATGCTGTACTAAATAACAGTGATAGTAGGGTGTCCAGAATGTTGATGAGGTGCTAGGAAAAATGAAACTCAAGTTATGCTTAGCAAGTGTTACGAACACGTTGCTGCGAGAGAGGAATGAGACTGGGTTGAGACTGAATGAGGCTGGTTCAGTATCAGCTTTGAGAGCAGGCTTCTCTCACCACCGAGAGGAGGTGCAATCCCAGAAGAGCACACTTTTCCATTTTAGTCATGGAGTCATTCTTTAACTCAAAACATTGCRCCTCTGTATTGCAGGTAGGCTGGATCCATTTTTGCTTACCTCTTGCCTGGGTGCAAACCGAGGCTCCTTAAGTAAGTGTAAGGGCTCTTACACTCTTAACACCACCCTGCATGCATTGACCTCGACGTGCTCTTGTATGGAAAGAGCCGCCAAGTCCCAGAATTGTGTACACGTGTAGTGGTTCTGTGGCGATGGTGTATATGAAGGCCGACTGGTCCAGATTACGTGGGCTACAAGGCCTGGAATATGCTCCTGAAGATGTCTTCTGGCAAATTCCACTGAGCAAGCAGATTTTATTTCAAAGCTCTAGAATYTGTCTAGCAAGGTGTTGGTGTTAAGAACAAAAGAAACATCCCCGACATAAGGCAGCCACACCTTCCTGTTCCTGATACATTGGCTGTCTACTTTCAAAGCATCAAGGTAGAGTGTTTTTATTTTTGTTTGGTTGTTTTTTTAAAAAAATTCCAGCACAAGTGTTAAACAGGCACGAAATGTTTCCAACTTCAGTTACTGAAACAGTGGAATCAGTTTTAACAAACCTTTAGAAAACAAAAGTGTATGTTTTTAAGTTTTTAGARCTTACAAATCTTTAAAGTCTCTCTTCCTGTTAGTTTTCATATGTAAATAGTGATTGTTAGGGTCTTGGAACAAAGATTCATATATACTCTTCTTAAACTTCGAATACATTAATTAGTCCTCTTTAATTTGCACAGTTCATAGCAGTCCTGTGATCCAAATAGAATAAGGTACAGTAACAGTCTCTTCTTAGAAAGAGTAATTGATGATYTATATTTAGAAAAGTCTAATAAAGTATTATTTGGCTTCTGTAATTACTTTTTAAAAAGKAAATAGAGGGGGGTTTGTTTGTTTGTTTTTAACTATACTTTTGAAACACTTCTAGCTTGAGGAACTCTGAATTTAAGTTTCAGCCTGGAGCCAGTTTTTACAGCTGTAATAAATCCCAAACAAAAATGGTCTTTTATAGTGGAAATGGCAACAGGCCCTTAATCAGAACAGCAGGAGTGGACACAATTACAAAAATTGAATAAATACTTAAAGAGCTGCATTGAGTGACAGCTTTTCAAAATGTAATGCTTTCTTAATTAAAAAAAAAAAAAAAGCTGGCAAATATCCAAATGTTTAAATATGCCAAAGAAAAAGCAATTAGAAAGGACCATGGTAGACCATGTCCTATTGTTGAACTCTAGCCTTCAAAAAATGTTTCCAAATTGATTTTTAAGAACCATCTGTTGACAGAAGGCAGAGACCCTGCCAGAGTGACAGCTTACAGGGTGTGCAGCTGATCTGCGTACTGCAGGGCTGAACCTTTGGAAAGAGCACCTGGCCCGTGCAGGTTTCTCTCTGATGCTCTGATACTCTTTGACAGGGTCAGTGAGCCATTCCTGTGTAGTTTAGGGAAAAAGAAACTGTCTTCGGATAAATAAGTGGTCCTCCACAAAACAGTCTTAAAATCTAGTGCAGCTCGCTGTAAGATTTAAAAGTAATCTAAGGAAGAGCAAGTAGGAGGCAATGACTCGTGGGGTGTGAAATAATGACATCAAATGGAAAAGAAATTCTGGCTTCTGTATTACTTCTAAGATATGATGTCACTGCAATGGATATCAGTGTTAACTGATGCTTAATTGTCCAGTAGAAGTGCAGCCATGGCCAAGTTAATACTAGGATAGGATTGGATAGGCCTACATTTTGCAAATTGGTGGCACATAGTGTTAAACATGTTTTTCTTGTGCACTCTTCCTTCTAGTTCATGTTTGACAGTTAACGCTGGCTGAGGCGCTGGCTGTTGAACCCTCAGTCTGAGAGGAGAGGTGGTTTGGTGTTAGAGATACCATCTAATGGTCTGCAGGTCTGTGAAGGATTCCTTGTTGTGCCACAGACAGCCCATACAGTTCTGGCGCTTTATCCRCTTATGCCTCTGAGCCCATCTGTAAGATGAGGATAGCGTTTGTTCCCTGCCAGGTGCCCTTCCAGTAATTCCTTTAATGTCCACACACTAAATCTGAAGTGGGAGAGAATATAAAATGGATCATGTTAGGTTGGCCCAGCTTGCAGCGCACGCATGCCTATGTGAAGGAGCTGTGCACGTGCACACCCGCTGTCTGTGGGCCAGATTGATCCTGTTGCAGTTTGCACCACTGTTTTATCCAGCCTCAGTTAGACCCATGAATTTTGACCAACATCTGCAGTTCT
The DNA here is from genome assembly GCF_003343005.1 of Rhea americana. Classification (NCBI taxonomy): domain Eukaryota; kingdom Metazoa; phylum Chordata; class Aves; order Rheiformes; family Rheidae; genus Rhea; species Rhea americana. The sequence goes on along the minus strand of NW_028186867.1, from coordinate 2,042,566 downwards.
CACCACTTTAGATTGGACCTGCAGAATATATAACTGGAGTTCAGTCCAGTCTGTTACTTTCTGTTGCTTCATACAAGTTACACAAATGCCAAGCTTTAACTGTAAGGTATTTCTGCTTTGTTGAACTCAGTGCAACTCAAAATAATTAACATTTCCTTTGATTTTACTTGTTCTGAAGATCTCATTTGAAGATGATTGTTTTTTTTTAAAAAAAAATCCATATTAGATGTTCATAACAAACAACCACAGGGTCACTTCTTGTCTGTACAAGAAGTGAATTATGATAAAATAGTTTATCACTGCTGATAGCAGAATGCTGATAAACAGAGCTATTTTTTTCCTGTGTTTGTCTCTGGGTTTGGGTTTTCATCCCGTCTCCCACACTGTCCAAAGAGAGAATGGACAAGAAACTGATGCAATGTCATCGTTTGTAAACGAAACTAGATATCTTGTGTGACACTGCACTTCCCCAACTTGACTCCTGCTTGTTTATACAGGTGTATATAGAAGAATGTGGGTATTTAAAGTAAAGCATCAGACTTGATAAACACAGAAGTTAATGGATCACATTCCAGAAGTGGTGCACCCCTGTCAACCCTACATCATTTTAAAGCTACAAACATAGACCATTATTTTTCCCCCTTCCCACATATTATCAACAGTGGGAATATAGACTTTTAAGTGTTCTTTGATTGTGTTTGTGTATCTAGCTTTCACACTTTTCTCCATGACTCTCTCMTCTTTGAAAGTCTTCTCTYTTTTCACAAAAACTTCGCATTCTACACTGCGTGTTTTTCCATCAACATTGTTTTTGTCCTAACCATTATCTTTATATACATCGTGTATCTGTATCACTTCCTTTTTGGAGATATATTTTATAAGCAAAAAATAAATTTGGGAAGATAGAGCAGGTAGTGTGTATACAGTTATAACAGCAGAAATCAGTGGTTTCAGTCCTCAAATATATCCCCAAATTTGCCTTTGCTCATGGTCACAGGCAGGTCATTAGGGACAGCAAAGTGAGAGTTGGATATTGTCTAAATAGATGCTTTTTATCAACAAACATCCTCTTCCTGTCCTCTTGAAAGCACTCTTCTGTATTAATATCAGTGTCCCTGCTAAAGATAAAAGTCATGCTGCTTATTCTTGCTAAATCAGCATAGTAAGAGGAGTATAACTTACTAATACATATTAAAAGAGTAGTTTCAGGGAGTTTCTAGAACTCTCCCTATACTCATCCAAAGTAGATGGTGTAACTAAACATGTTTTTTTGAAGGTTTGGATCCTTTATTTATAAGTAAATATGGATGTTGATTATCTTGGCTGAGTCTKTTGTTTCCTGGTGTTGCTATAAAAATGTTGAGATGTATACTTCAAGGGCTTTCAACTCCTGCAAGTATTCCAGATTGAGAAGAGGGGTTGTTCAGAGTTATGCTCAGTCATATCTGTCTGGTGACTGCCCAGTGGCAAGGGTAGATCTGTTCTTATTGGCTTTTCATGAAAGACTTTGTCTTAAAACCTTCCTCTTCATTTTCAAAGCTTTATTTTGGGATATTGACTGTTAGTTTTTCTGGGCATCTGAAATTTGGGAAGATATTGGATGTTTGCTAGATAAATAACACTTTGTTGTGAATATTTACTTTTAAATTGGGCTTAATTCCCAAGCATAGTGTAGCATATACGTTTGAGATGTGGWATTTTCAAGTGCATTTGTTGGTGCGAAAACGTTTATGTATGTTGGTTGGGATTTAAGTGAAGGCCTGGTGAGATGGAAAGTATATCAACGGGTAAAATAATAAAAATGGTAAAACTAAAAKAAGAGAGAACCTGAAAGAAACAACAGAATGGCACAGTGTAAGTTTGAGCAGAGGAGGAAGGTAGGCAGTGCAACATTTTTGAAGAGGTCTTTCTCATGGATGTTTTTGTTTGTGTTTAGATAGATGCAAAATCAATGACTTATTAGCCATCATGACTAAAAGACTTTTTAGTGTATCCAAAGAAATTGCATTTTTCCTGTCTAGCTATGTTTTCACTAAAAACGCATTATCAAGTGGAATCACATTCATGCAGCTATTCAGTGACCTGAGTTAAAACTAGTAAGAAAGATTTATGCTTAAATTTGYTCAGCTTAAGGAAATCTTTACTGTGAAGGAATGTATAGTTTTTATTCGCCCTAACTGCAACCTACTTGGAGACAACACGTTAAGAGAGAGCTGCCTCCAGTTCTCATGAGGAGCGCTCCAGCTTTGCGCTTCAATTTTGATATTTTTCTTTTTTTCCCCCCTTTTTTTTTTGATTAATGTTGTTTTGGATAGACAAAGTCTCTTTGGAAAGCTTGCACTGTGTGGAATGTGTAGTCTCCCTGCTGAAATGAAAACTCAGAGGGGGTAACTGAATACTCTCCGCAGCCACTGCATTGCCAGTCTGAAGAAAAAACAAACACACTTTCTGAGAACAATGAGCATTCCTTGAAACCCTAGGAGACAGACTTTTTTTAAAGAAAAAAAAAAAAAAAAGACCCTGTCAAGGTCTTCAGGCTCAGACTTCTAAATTGTTGACATCCGGGTGGCACACACGCTTCTTACCCCATTTGGTCAGGCTGGTACCTTGCTGAGAGCTAAGAGCCGCGACTGGTTAGCACCTGCCTTTTCTGGTTTAAAATTGTGATACTGTAACATACATATATTTTTTTCTCCCCACCTCTGTTTGACCTTCTAGTCAGTTCTAGTAATTTAACTCTGCTTTATATTAATGATTTTCCCCACTTTTCTTACCTACTGGGCTTCACACCTTCAAAGGAAGTTTATTTAGAAGTAATCCAGAAATGTCTTTGAGCACTTGAGCACTTGAAGGACTTGAGATTGCCTGTTTAGGAGGCTTAAGATTCATCGGTCCCCAGTTGCTTGTCCTTCTTTTAAGCTCTGACTGACTTCAGGGTTCCTCCTGTGGCAACCGCTCAGGACTTAGCAATGCTGTACTAAACTTTTTTCTTGTATATGTGTGATTTMTACTGCTGCTCCCTTGCTTTCAGCTTTACTGTAGATTTGAACTGCAATGTCAATATTCTGGTAGRTTTTTGATGTTCAGAGAATAGCCAGGCAGGTCAGAGACAGATAGCAGTTTGAAAACCAGATATACTGAGATGTAGAAACTTACTTTGTCTTTAGTTATCTGTATTTTTCTAAGATAAATTCTGAAAATTAAAATGCTTGAGTACTATTAATAACACAGCCTAAGAGTGGGGTTCAAAACTAAACCTTATGCATGTCATTCTTTTTAGCTTAGATTTATAGATTAAGAATTTTTAAGAACATTTCTACTAAACTTAAATAAAGAGAGCTTTAATTTACTTGAAATAAAATGGCTTTATGAGATCATGCTAATGTACTTTCATCAAGAGATATAGCTTATTTCATTAATTATTAAATAGATACTTTTGTAGTTCGAATGTCCCTAAAACCTACACTGTGAGCTCCAGAACTCATAAGGTTGTTTCCCGTGGATTTATCTCATGGTTGATCAACTTTGGTGTCTGAGAAGGTGACAGTTCTTTATGAAGCTTTCTGCAGCTACACTAATTACAAAGAATTCTTCTTTGTAGGCTTACTGGTATTTAATAAACTGTGAGTCAGAGATACTGTAGTAGTCAGGGCAAAATATAATGGAAACATAAAGGAAAATCCTTGCATTGAAGACAAGGTGTCAAGTCTATAGGAAGAGGTGGGATATGGATTGTGAGCAAGTGAGGGAGAAATTAAAAAATTAAATTCCTAGATCATGAGCTCAAACAGCTGAAAGASTGGAGACTGTGTTGACAACAAAAGAAAAGGGAAGACATCGAGAAAGCTGAAGGCTTGAATTGCAGTGTTCAACACCTACAGCTATATTTGAACTCTGTGATGGTGCTTGCCAGTCTGGCTGATCAAGCTTTTGGGATTTGTTTTAAATTTAAAAAATGAGTAACTCATAATGGCTGTATTTCCTGTATCAGGATGGGAATTGCCAAAACTTGAATTCCTTAATTTATTGTGTATGTTTTTCACTGCATGAATAACTCTGGTAAAAATTCAACAGATGAGAGTGATACCAGTGGCAGCAAAATAATTTTCCAGTGAGTTTCCCATAGTATTGCTATGTTTTTCAGCAGTGTGACACATTGCTTTTCTTTCTTGGATCTCAGACCATTGTCTTTTCTTCTAGCCAGAACTACTTGTTAGCTATATGGATTGTAAATTCTCAAATGTTTTCATAAACATTACATGCCTAATAAAAATGAATTTTCCCTACCAGCTTGTTTCAGATTTTTAGGTTTTATAGCATGTCAGACCTTTTTGGAGTTGACTGAATGGTTAATATTATTGGCTATATAGTTAATATTATTGGTTATCTTCTTTAGAGAATTGGATTTTAAAATGATTCTCCAAAGCTGCATTTGCAAGTGTGATTAACTGTACTGTATTGAACAGAGCTCAAGATCACAAACGCTTTTGACTCCCAAATTTCCACTGAGTATTGTAGTCTTCTCAGGAAGTTTCCTCAGGTGCATTTTTCTTTCCTTCCCTATTACACCTTATGTATCATTACTTTTGCTTTGTAGCCTTTTCAAATGTATTTTAAAATTATTTTAACTATCTAATTACWGTAGTAATTATTATATGAAGCTGATAATGGAAAACTCATTATCGTATTTTAAAGGTGTCACTATTCAACCTCAATAATTCTGCTATTTGACATGCTTTATTTTCAGATTGAAGATGGGAGCAAAGCTGCAGCTGTGGACAAGTTACTGGCTGGGGATGAAATTGTTGGCATCAATGATGTGGGCCTCTCTGGTTTCCGACAAGAAGCAATCTGTCTGGTAAAAGGTTCACACAAGACGCTGAAGCTTGTAGTAAAAAGGTAAGCTTGTGACATTCAGTTGCAAAGCCAAATGTATTCAGACTCTAAGCTACTGGGCAACTAAATCTGCCAAGACTTGGCAAGTTAATGAAAGGACTTTCATTATGTGTTATTAATGTTCACGTTTAGAGGCACTGAGCGGTATTACTTGAATGCAGTAAGGTGCTGACCAACATTCTTGAACATAGAATCTTTATGGAAGAAGACATGGAGTAGAGGTAGCCTTTCGATCGGAGCAAAAACTGAGACAGTGTGTTCTGTGAACACTGTCTCTTACAACGTAATGAATCAGGACTCTGTTCCTGTCTGTCTTCTTGAAACGTAGGGCATGAAAGAAACTCTCTCACCTGCCCTGCTTCCTCTATATTTAGTTAGCTGACATTGATAATGTTTTTACCATGTTTTGGTATGCAGRTCAGTTGGACTGTGAGGAACTGATTACATGGGAAAAGTTTGAAAAACAGGTCTTCTGCTTTGTGAGAATATTTTAAGTCTTGAACATTTTTTGTGTAATTTGATAAAGTGAATTTTTAGTTAGGGATCAATGAATCAAAAAATTAAAAAAAAATCTATCAATACAGTATTTTTATGGTGAGAAATGAGTTTGACACATATGATGATAAGTCTGTAGATGTAACAGTCATTCTGAGGCTGTCTTAAATGGGGACTATCTTTTTGTGAAAGAGCACTAATAGATAAGAGAGGTATTTAAGTTACTTCTCACCATTGGATTAAAAAGGTGTTTTTGTCAGAAGAAATTATTGGAACGTGAACCTCTCTGACATATGGTACAGTTTATATCTCTACTAAAAACATCTTCAGGAAGCTCTCCCAAAATGTAACACTAAAGCTAATAAATGCAAAATAATATGCATTCCTAACTATTATAAATAATGTTTATCTTCAGCAGTTTCAGCTTGCACTGGCCATTCCAGTAGAAGAACTTTTATTAGTGGAGGTTACATCAACTGTTTTTCTTACTGAAAGGGAAAACTTCAGGGTTGAGAGGTTTTATAGACATTGAAGAATCTGCCAAGACAGCAAGCCTTAATTGCTTTGAATAACTTTACAATGAAAGGAAGGTTTCCCTGTTTCTCAGTCCTTTTTGCTTTTGTGATAGTAATGTGCACAGAATCTGTGAATTCTAGTCTATCTCTGGAAATAGCAGAAATTTTGTTGCTGAAAAACGCTAGTAGGAGACACAACTGCGCCAGTCTTGCCTTTCATAATTATTTCACTCCACTCATGTGTTTTTGGAGGACTTCTGTACAGCTAATCAAGCACTGATTTGCTGCTGGAGATTTGTGACCATTCCTTGCAGGCCACAGGGCCCAATTGCTATGCATGCCTACACACAATTTGGTGCAAAACTGATGGATTTTGATCAGTCCTTTCTCATGCCTCCTCCTTTTCCTTCCCTAGTACGTGTGCAGTGGTCACAAGCAACCTAGCTGTTCTAGCCAAAAGACTGAAATAGTGGCCGTTGTTAGGGAAAACATTTTTGTCTGGAATTCATGAAGACTTCCATAGCTCCCAAAACAGGAAGGAGCCTTTTGGGTCATTGACAAGCCTGCATAATATTAGATAAAATTTTATAAAACTTACTGAATGAAATTAGCTAGGGCCTTTTGTTTGTGGTTTTTCAACTTTGCTCCTTCTCTTGGAAAGTTGCCTCAGGACATCAGTCCTTTGACGGTCAGAAACCTTTTAACACCCAGTCTCAGTTTATTCTTGGCCAACTTGTTCTCATGCACTGCTGTGTGCTGAAATAGCTTTTCTTTTCCTGTTGGAAGTTCAAATGATGCCTTTTATTTTGTTGTTTTTTAAAAAAAGCCTTGCTGCATGCTTTCTTCCAGAAGTTATGGTTTGGACAACAGTATTGTTTTGTTTTGTTTACTCTAAATCTTAGGCTGAATTTTTATGAGTGCTTTAAGCAGTCCTGTCTTTAAGCAAAGCAGTTGTGTGGTGTTTGTATGAGCACTCCTGCAGGTCTGGCTTGAATTGCATCAGGGAACTGATCTGACTGCAAAATTACTTGGGGAAGTAGGTTTTCAGTTGGATAGGACCACCACTTGCAAAGGCACTTTAATAGTTTACAGCAATCTCGAAATGACTGCTTTAGGCATTTTTAGACCATTTCAGTCATCTTTAGATCCACCCTTACTGTTCTTTGGGAGGACAGGGAACAGTTCTGTAATTTCCTTTCAGTGAATTATATGTAAGTTGATATGTTGATCCTGCGAGGTATTTTAGCATCTGTATGTCTGCTTACCCTGTGTTTTTTGTCTAGCACTGTGATGGGTCTCTATAGTGTTAACAGTTTATTCCTGGTGGATGGCAAGTGTGAAATCATGAAACAGAAATCATTTTAAGTTTAGCAACCCAATCTTGAAGGTCATAAAGGAATCTGTTTTAATGATGTTTGTTCTTGATATATGTGAGAGTTAGCTTGGAATGGGAAGTGGAAGCAATGATCTGGATATTGTGTTGAATTTTTTTTTCTAGGGTTAACTATTTCTAGACTGAWTCAGAAGTATAAAAATGCTTTAAAAACTATAAAGATGTAGAAAAATTAGTTTTTAACAATATTCTTCTGCAGTTTAAAGAATTTATTGTTAACATAAGTAGAATTAACACAGCACAATCTAGTTTTATTTGTCCCTGCTGAGCAGCTCATGCATGTGAAATTCCCCCATGCAGGTCATTCTTTATTGCAGTAAGGCCAATTCCTGATCTTACACTGATCTAACTGGTTCTGTACTTTGGAAGCAGTAGGGCATTTTAGAAGTGAACTTTTTTAAGCCAAAAGCAAGTGAAAAGTTCTTCCATAGTGAGTAACATTCATTCACAATTACTAGAATTTGACTGTGACCAGAAATTCTCACGTGGCTGATGTGGTTTAACAGTGGTAGTTGGCTACCACAGAAATGACTCTTTAACAACTGTTTTCAAAGACTCTGATGCCTGAATTGCTTAAGGGAAAAATGTTTGTTTCTTTTAAAAAACAAACAAAAAAATAGCAAATTTAGTAGCAAATACTAAATATGCTGGCTATCAGCATGCATGCTTTGCTTTGTTTTTTAGAAACATTGCAGTTGTGCAGTTGTGATTTAAAACAAACCAGGACTGTGCAGCTGGTTCAACAGCAAATGTGTGATGTTTAGGTAGCTTACAGATACTGATGATGGAACAAATGCAGTGTACCTTTTGGTCTTGAATTGAAAGAGTACTCAGGAGGCTTTATGTTGTTTTCTCAAGTGGATTTGTCAAAACAACACATCTTAGTTATGTGCTAGTTCTTCAGTGCACTACTGAATTATTTCCTGAGTGGATTCTTTTCTTAGGAAAAGGGAAAGGAAAGTGTGCTCAGGACATCTCTTACAGAAATTGCATTTGTTTTTCTGTTCTTTGGGAAAATATGTATGAATATTCATAAATGTACGTGTAAAATTGCTCTGAATGTTGATACTTAGGTGGTTACTATATTCCATATAATTCACTGTTCTTATACTTTTTAAGTTAAATTCCATTCAGGTTATTAAAATAATCTCTGTTCCTTTGCATGTGCTTGGCACAACCATATACTATAAAGCCATGAAAGTTCTGAACACTTTTTCCATAATGAATTAATGAGATTTAATATAATAAATTGTTCTAAGTTCATGCACAGGTGACACATCTGTATGGAGTCTGTTAACAATAAAGGGAGATTGGGTTTAGTTGCCCTCTGGGAGCCACTCTAAGAAGTTATGTTAGACAGAAACGTGCATCCTTTCCTGCCCATGTCCTTATGTCCTTTAAACACAGGAAATTCCACCTGAATATAAGGAAAAACTTCTTYMCTGTGAAAGCGACAGAGCACTGGAACAGGTTGCTCAGAAAGGTTGTGGAGTCTCTTTCTCTGGAGATATTCAAAACCCACCTGGACGTAATCCTGTCTGACAATGCTCTAGGTGCTTGAGCAGGGGGGGTTGGACTGGATGGGGATTGAATGGACCAGAGGTCCCTTCCAACATCAGTTGTTCTGTGATTCTGTGTATCTGCCTTATGTCCTCTGCTTCATCGTGCATACTGATCAATCCACTGTACATCTCTCCCAAATCCATGGTGACTCAGATACCCCCCCYATTCTGTCCCCGTGCATCTCTCACAATACTTCTGTCCAGTCCCTCTCTTCTGATCCCTAACAGATGGATGATAAAGGGAAGCAAGCAAGCTTTCTACTTCTTCAGGTGGAGCTAGACACCAAACCAGGAGGAGAAAATGGTCTCAAACACATACATATGCTCTGCCTGGTGCATCTCTTCACCACCATTTATTTGCTCATCCTGTTACTCCATGAATGGAGTTGAACTTTTGAACAGTACCTGTGCACATCTTCTTGGTCACTGGGGCTGTCTTGCTGACTGCTTGAATCTTGTGTTAGTGGAAATGAAAACTAGGTGGACAGGCAAGGAGTAGCCATGGACTTCTTTCACATAGGGTCTGCTGGTGATGGGAAACTGGAATTTCTGTTGAACTTCACCAGCTGTCCAGAAGCTGCCAGCACTTGAGAGGCAGCTGTAAAATTCTGGAGTAGTTTTGGCCAAATTGCATGTATGCAGACTTGTTTTCTTTTCCTTTAAATAGTATTGTGTTTCGATACCTTTCTGTGGTGAAAATGCCATTGTTTTCATAACACTGAGGAGAGTCCCTTGTTGTACATGGAAGAGGAAAAGTGAGCGAGAAGAAACAGACTTGACGTAAGAAACAGACTGGAACGTATGAAGTGCAGCATGTAGCCTGAATGTGAAATAAAATGTATTGTGTGAAATCAAAGTAAGGGAAGCAAATGTTACAGTAGCTGAATTATTAACAGCTAGACATGGGAAGTTAGTCTTTATTTGCGTGGCACTTGGTTTAAAGAAACAGCCATAAAATTCAGCACAGCTGAAGCAGAGCTTTTAATGGTTGTCCTGAGGGCTCCAAGATTGTACAATAGGGTCTTAGATCCTGAGACCTTAAGAGATATCCTGGAATAAAAATCTGCCTCTCTTTTCTTTTATGGCATTCAGATAGAAAATCACTGAAACTTTGTCATGTGCTGATCAGAGAGGTGCTTACCACCACTAGTGACCTTTCCATAGTGGGATTTATGTAACTTAGCAAAGGAATCTAGTCTTATCACTAGTGCAATAGCTGTCTGTGGACTCCTTAGCCCCTTTTGGCCCTGGGAGTACTGTTACACTCGAGAACGTCTATTTGTGAGATGATTTAGGAAGACGGGGGAGACAGTGTTTTCTGTACTGTTACAAGACAGACTGAGAATTGTGGTGAATTCTGTCTCTTACCTAGGCTTACTGTTTGATAGATTTGGTTTAATAGATTTTAAAATACTTAGCACAAGAAATAAAGATCACAGAATCACAAAATGGTTTAGGTCGGAAAGGACAAAAAAAATATTATTTATTATTTATTTTATTTTTAAAAGGATAAAAAATACATATACTTTTGCAAGTTTTAAGCAAATACTATAGATATTTGGTCCATAGTTATGGTTTTTTGTTCAATATACCAAATACATTCCCAGACAACCCCTACTGAGGAGGAGTAAAGTATATTTTGGGCATTAAATTCGTAAATTGTTTCTTGAACTAGAATTTATTATGGCAGAAGAAATTGCAGTGGTTTCTCTCTTTTTGCCCAAAACCAGATTTTTCAGTGCCTGTATTTTCAGCCAGACTGTGGAAATAGTTAAGAAATTGAAGTAGAGCTTTCCAGGGATGTATATACATATTGTCATACGTCATTGCTGTAAAAAGCAGGCATGTGTGATAACCCTGTTCTACAAGTGTTTCTTGCAATTAATGTGGGCATGGAAATCTGTGTGCTAGTTCAGATCTTGTGGTATACCCACTTACAGAGTAGATGTTCATAACACATGCATACAGCTAAAAAGATCAAGGCTTGGATGTTTCTGTGTGGCTGTAGTTGATGGAAGGGCTGGATGGCTAAATTCCAGTTTCACAAATTCACTGGGAAATGAATTGGAGTTGCCTTAGTCCACTCTTCTGCACTAAGCCAGATGGCCAGTTTATTTGTGCCATAAGGTTGTCCTACTAGTCCCTGYTCCCAACTAGGTCATGCAGTGGAGAGAGGAGCAAGCTTTCTGTGTTGGGATCAGCGCCAGTCACCAAGTTGGGGCCTGTATTTCCTATTCTCTCCTTTGGTGCYGCTAGTGTGTTACCAAGGACCAAATGACAAAATGACTGCAAGTGTAACTTGTCATGTGAATTTCATACAGGCCTTCAAAAGCCACTAAAATGAGTGTCCTGTATTTTAAGGAGTGTCTAGCAATGCTAGCAGGATCTTTCTGTGAAGGAATTTTAATGGGCACTATGAGTGATTGCAGAATAAACCACTCTGCACTTCGTGTACTCTCTGGGAATCCACAGAGGAGGTTGGCATGGAGCTCCTATTGTGCTCAAAACATACCCTCAAGCCTTCTGAACAGGCAACCTCTGTGCTGGCAGTGCCTTGACAGCAGTCCTTGTTCTTAAATTGCATAATCCTATGCTAATTGATGAAAGGAGTGGACATCAGGAAAAGAGGGCATGCTTTCATCTTATATTTCAACAAATTATACATTGAAAGAGTCCTGATGAGGACCATTTCCCCTGYTTATCTATTGGCACAATCACTTAATTAATGTAAAAATCATGTATGTCTCAGTTCRCTTTACCTTTATCCTAAAAATACCACTCAGGTATTTGAATATTTCTCATGCCAGCTATCTTTTTGTTGGGCCATGCATTTAAAAAGCATTTCTATTTCTTAATTTTGGCCACCTTACCCATTTCTCAGTTGTGTAAATGTGGTTTGATTTGTGCTATTAGTGACATATTAATGGCTACTTAAAGTGAACATAGGCTTCAGTTTCTCAAATTGGAGGAATGTGGCCCTTGGTTTCAAAGAACATTTTTAAATTTCTTGTATAATTGTCATGCCTCTCTCAATATAAATGTTTTAGCTGGCAYGTTTTAAGTTGTTGTGGCTTTTATAATCTTATTCTTTTCAAATCTAAAAAGAAACCTAACCTGTAAAACTTGAATAATAAAAGGCCAAAAACATGAGAGAAGTCACCGTGTTTGATCAAGTCAACTCTGTTAGGGTGGTGTGTTGAATACTAGGGAAGACATAGAAATTTATTTGTGGGTAAGAAGAATTCCATATAATTTGAATATGCTTATTCAGAAGGGTTACTCGTGGCAATGGTATTTAGCTTTGTGAAATAATCACTCAAATTGGACAATGCTACCTTTTTTCTGGAATAGAATATGCACCAGACAGTAACAACCTCTGAGTCATGACTGGGGAGGGGGCCAGCTCTTCAAACCTGCAAACACTTGCTAAAATGGTTAATTTGGGGCATGAGTAGTTTCATCAACTTTAGTGGGAGTACTCATGTGACCAAAGATGAAAAAGTATACAAGTACTTACAGGATTTAACTAGAACTTTTTACCACGCTGTGCATTAGATTTATTCTAAATACTGCTTTCCACTGATGAACTTCAATTTAGATACAAATTGTAATATGTAACCTCTTGCTCAAGTGGGAKAAATGATGAATTACAAAATTTACAAAATTTTGTAGTTACAAGCAAAACCAAAACAAAACAAGTAACAAATAAGAGGTACAAAATTTTGATATCTTAAGACATATGCATTTCACACGGTACTTTCACATGTGTGCACACAGAGAATTTGAGTTTGACAGCAGTAGATATTGTAGACCTCTGCTCTCTCCTGACTGTAACAAAGCTGTAACTCCATCCATTAAAGATAAAATAAATAATGTTTTTTTATGTCATAAATTCTTTGCATKTGCAGTGAATGCTTTTGTGTATGTTGTATGCATTTTAAAATGTTCAGTAGTTTGGGTTTGCTTTTCAGCACTTAGGAGTATAGTTTTCTTGGTTTTTGTTTTTTTCTTTAATACTACTTAAGAGCTTTGATATGTGCATACAAAACTTCAGGAGAGTAGTAATACTGCTATTTCGGTTCTTAAATACATTGCAGTCCTCCATGTGGTACTTCTAAGTTACATATTTTGCTTTCTGAAGATAAAATAATTGGCGAGACTGAAAATTTGGATGCTTTCTTAAATGTTTCCTTGTCAAGTAGCTTACCATGTTGGATAGCAGASATTTTATGCTCAGCCTGATCTAGTAATTGCATGTAACACCTTCCAATTTGCAAAGCTTTTAGAAGGTGTTTAGAATAATTTATGAACTCAACTCTGAACTATGGAGAGAAGACCATTCAAAAGCAGGGTGTTCTTCAGAGCAGATGCAGACRACGTACAGAACAACCCATTCATAAAGCTAATGCAAGCACCTTGCAGGTTTAGTTTCTGAAATACCAAATAAATTTACATCTTATCTGTTCAACAAGAAACTGCTTAGGTGCTATGGCTGTTCCTACAAAATCTGTACAATACTGGATCACCTGGTAAAACAGAGTCTGGCACAGGGACACAACTGCTGTTTCGTTGAGTTACCAGAATGTAGAAAGGCCTTTATGCTTTTAGTCCAGCTTCATGCTGAGTGCAGGAGAACAGCACAATGACAAAAGCTGTGGTTTGGGGAAATATCTGTTGTGTTATGTTTAAAACAAAATCAGTACTTTGTTCTGGTCACAGAGCAGCCTTACAGGCAAGGAGGCACCTGAACTGGGTCATGACATCTGGTAGGGAACGAAAAGGAGGTGGGGGGAGGGCAATGCCTTCAAAATCTGATATGACATTGTGTGTGTCAGAGCARAAATCCCTTTTCCAAATAAAACTTCAAGCAGCCCAACTGGCAGAGTTATTCTTTGTACAGGCATAATAATTTTTATTATGTGGTTACAGTGTTTTAACCAGGCATAAGGCAAGCTAAGGCTGGACTTGCTGTCTCCTGAAATGTCCTGTGACTGACGGATCTCTCCTTTTCTGCTCCCATTTTTGGGTCACTTTGGCCAAGCTTGGGTAGATCACAGCTGAAATCACTTATGAGTGCACATCTGTGTAGAAAGACCAGTATGTGGAATGCAATTTATAAGAAAAGTCATTTAATTTCGGGATAACTATAAAACTGTAAACCCATTGCGGTAGGCATTTAGCTCTGCCTGTCCATTAAAGGAGCACAAAGTAAGGATGAGGATGAAGTAGTTATGTAACTTACTCAACACTTTTATCCCAGATATCCAGATGTGTCTGTCTAGTTCCCTGAGGCAGARTTAGGAAAAACAGTTCCAGAATATGAAAGTTTTATCATGGTAGTCTATTGTGAATTTAGCAGGCAGGAAGATAGATGATTTACTATCTCATACAACTTAATACCTCATTGTTGACAGTACATGTGTTACTTGTAAATGAAATTACTGTTCTATCCTGTCCAAGCCTGTACAGTTGGACCAACGTACGAGCAAATGGTGGTGGTGAAATCCTGATTTAATGGATGAAATCCTATTATCTTTAAGAGACTAGGACTTGCCAATTTATTTGCATTCACTTGTTTTCATAGTTTGAAGGAAGAGCAGAGAACTGTGTAGGTCACGGTAGTTTCTCTACATGTGATGTGCAACTTATTAGGTCATGGAGTAGGGAAGGAGCTGCTGCGCTGCATTGCAACAAGGTAGTAAGGGCTTTGCGGCATGGCCTCTTTTCAACGAGGCACTGTTAGCCGCAGTGCGGGGCTGCTCCTTGCTCCATGGTGCCATTTGCAGGCACAGGGTGACTGCGAGATGGGGGTCAGGCCAGCTGGCTACCCCAACACGTGGGAGGGGAGGGCAAAGAGCAGCGCTRCACACTGTGCCGGTCTGGCTGCGGTGCAGGATCGGGCAAAAGGGGATTGTGTAAACCTTTGCGAATGTTCTGGTATGAGAGAATAGGCATTTCAGGTAGGGTATGTGCCTTAGCTGGAATTTCAGGGCTCTGGACAGATGCCTGCCTTTTAGAAATCTATTGATAATATTTCTGTTAAAATACTGGTTCAGTCTGCCATTTTATTTCTGAATAATACTGGGTTGCTTCATTARATTTTATTTCGAAGCTTATATATGTGTGTATTTTTAAAGAAACTTCCTGTGGATCTTTTCGATGCTCTCTTCCCCCCACATCCCACAGCCAGGGAAATCCGTAACTTAAGCCTGCGGTTATATTTTTATTTTTCTGTTTTCAGATTTCAGATCAGTTCTTTTTTTAGGGATAAGGAACTCCTACTCTGTCTTGCATGGAAAATGCTGCAGTTCCCTTAGCTGCTTCCAGAAAAATAGGCTACTTCCTCCTYGCCCCACCTCCCCCCCCCTTTTTTTTTCTTTCTTAGAATCTATCGACACTTTTCTTGGAAATGTTACTAAGAAGGGAGTATAACACAGGTAGATACTCAGTGCAGTAGGCATAGAGAGCAAAAGTAAACAGCAAAAAGCAGAAATACAGTTTTGATGTTTACCTCATTAGGTTTTAGTGAGTTAGAAATGCCCCCAAAACGTATCGTGCTATCAGAAAACAACCTTTTAATTTCATATGTCTCAGGTTTTGAGTGAATCGTTTTAGAGGTGCCTAATAGTCAAAAACTGCTGAGTAACGTCCCTTTGAAAACGGAAAGAGTAATGAAAGTTTCAAAGTYATTGTTCAAAAATTGAGACACCCAGAATCCCTCCTGACTTCTGAAGATCATGGCTATCGCAATTAAATGTCTGAGGGCTTCTCTTAAATGTGCCAGTAAGACTGCCTAACCACAATAGATTTTTTTATTTATTTATTTTAAATGGCTGCAAGTCCAKAGTTTTCACTATGATTTAATTCTTTGCTGATAGCGCTCTCTTGTGGCTATGATTTTCATTACTTAACTGAAAAGGATTTTGAAAAATGTATCTGTAAGTTTTAAGATTTCTGCCTTAGAACACACAGTTTCTTTTGGACAAGCCTCCCTAGTTTAARTAGGATAGTATTTCTTTATATTGATGCAGGAAGTCTAGAGAAAAATGTCTAAAATATGCTCCAAGAAAATCTTCAAGGGGGCATGCATATTTGAGCTTTAAGGTTTTTGATCATTTTTCACCTTCATGTTTTTGATGAAAATCTGAAACCCTGAGCAAGAATAGCCAAGGAARTTAGTGGGAACTGAAGTTCAAATTGCCATCCTGAGTCAGGAAGAGAAGAGACTGAGACTGACAACTGTAACAATAGATTGGAATGCAGAAACTGCTACTTTATTCTATGTTTTCAGTGGTGAGGAGATCAATTTCTGTAACTTTGTTTTTTWAAAAAAAATGAAAAAACAAAACAAAACAAAAAAAGACTTCTGAGAAACCTTTCCCAGAGAAATAGATGAATAACTTCTGGTAAAGGTCACTCACCCTAAATCACTATTTTCTAATTCTGGGGATGGGAGTGGTGGGTCTTGGCCAGTTCTGCATTAAGCTAAAAGGTTCAGTACAGTGTTCAGTTATTTTAATAAGAAAGTAAGACTTTCTGGAAACTCGGAACATGACATGCAGGGTTTTTCTGTCAGCTAGGAAAAAACCACTATGCTGGGATCTCTGGGATCTACAGTTTCCTTTTTTAAGAAAAGAGCAGATATTAATGAGAAGTTAAATTTATTAATCATCAGACTCAGTACTGTCATGATTTTAAATCTGGCATCATAGCTTTCTGAGCATGTCTGAATTAATACCAGTGTGTGTAATGGACTATAGGCTCCTTTCCCTTCTACACTGTAACGCAGGAGCAACTAGAGAGATGATTTATGATGTTTACTCGTGTTCTCTTGGAGAGAGGCAGGCAGAAAAGGGGATGAGGGTTTTTTTTGCTTAAAATCCTGGACTAAAATGTCTCTGGTATTTGATTTAATGAAGTTCCTACACATGGTATTGACCTGGTCACCTCATCTTTTTTGATCTTTGCATCCCAAGTGTAAAATTAACACAGTAATAATCCCTGTACTTTCAGGAATCTTTTTAAAATTTCAACTAATCTTCTAGAAGTGCTTTCATATTGATTACTGTGAGTGATTTATTTACAGTTGTTTTCCAGTAAATGTTATGCCGTGCCATGCCTAGTACTTTTTGGTAGTCAGGTTAAGATRGAGCTTGCTTTATTTATTTAATCTTCTGGCTCTGGTCTAGTTGGACAGCTTATCAGTATTTGATTATAAACTAAGAAAAAAACTTCTGAAAGMGAAATTAAAAATCCTATTATTCAGCTACATTTTGAGGTTCAGGTTTCCATTTTCTTTAAAATTATGGAAATATTTGCTTTTTTATTTATTTTCCCCTCTTACTGCTCTACCTAGGTAATTTTAATACAGTTAAGTTTTCAAATGGTAGATCCAATAGTACTCACACTGTGTAATTTATTCTTCTATTAGACAGAGTTGCTGGAAATTTTAAGGGAGAGAGGGGAACCCTTTTCTCCACTTGATGGTACATATCTGTTTTGCTGAATGATCACTAAGTATAGAATACTATTTGTCAGCTGGACTTTGCATCCTCATTCACACAATGGTAACTACATGTTTTTAGAATCTTTTAGAAACTCCGTTAGAAAAAAACCCCATCAAAGAAAAGTCGTCTTTCTCTGRTCTGCGTGTGTATGTGTGAGTGTTGATACTGATAAATAATGGCTCATGCTACGTTCTCTTTATTCTTTTTGTATATGACTTCCAAAACTATCTCATGATAGCTTTAACATCTGTGAGAACTTATGCCCTCACCTTTTTTTTCTTTCTTTCCTTTTTTTTTTTTTTTTTTTTTTTTTTTTTTTTTTTTTTTTTTTTTTTTTTTTTTTTTTTTTTTTTTTTTTTTTTTTTTTTTTTTGGGGGGGGGGGGGAGGTGTGGAATAAATTCTTGCAGTTTGGCTGGGAAAGTTTTAGGCATGCCTCATCTAACTTCCAGYGAGTCCACACAGTGGAACTATAGAACTTCCTTGTAATTGTTTAATGCTGCCATATGTTATGTTAAGTAGATATCTTAGTAAAATGCAAGTATGCCTGCATAGAGTAAGACCTCCTTTTGCCAGCCTCCTCCTCCTCCTTCTTGAAGTTTGGAGTTTTGTGTAAATCCATGGTACTTACAGCATTTCCTTTGCAATTATAAGCGCATCCTCCTTTGATCCGTGGAAAGCAGTTCATTTTTCATGCACAGGATATGGGTCAGTCAATTGGTAAGGAAGCTGCGGTGAGGTAAACTTGTGGCAACCAGCCTGCTGTGTAATAGCATAAAGCCAGTAAAAATGTATATTYGATAAATGTTTTGCGTGATGGGTCAATGAACCTAAGGAAGAAAATCTGGTTTCGGCTCACATTTCAGTATGTGAGAAGGAAGTTTCTCTCCCTCTTACAGCTGGATATTACTAGATTCAAATCAGAAGTCATTGCACAATCTGCATTTTGCCAYTCTCTGGCATTTCAGGTTCAAAGAGAGCATGAAAAACTGAGGTGCTGCCATGTAGGCATAGTGGTACCAGCACATTTGCTTCAGAATTTCTGTTCTGCCCGTTAGCTTAAAGGAGAGGAGATGAAGAARGTTGGAGGAGGTTAAAGAGAATGAAGGGAAAGTAGTAGTCAACTGGCATTTGAGGGGCAGAAGGAAAACACACCCAAGGTTCGCTTTTTTTTTTCTTTAGGATAGATCATGTAGTTTAGAATAGATCATGTAATTTTAATGAAAAGTTCATATGCTGCAGAATTGTCAATATAAATATCGCTATGTAGAATCACGCAGCTGTTATAGCCGGCTAGGAACTGCTATAGCCTGTTCCCTCAAGAATTACAGAGATTTTCACCATCCCAAATTGGGACAAAAAGTGAAAACTTTAAAAAWCAAACAAACAAACCATCCTCAAAAGTTACTAATTAGAAAAAGAAAACTTGGATGAAGTCAAAATGCTTCATTTTCTTTTTTATGATACTGTTTTTGAATACAAAAAAAATCAGATTTAAGTCACTTTAAAATACAGATTTTCTGTYAGAAGTGCTTACTCAGGTGACTTAAGACTCCTGAGACACTTTTCAAATTTAATTTTGAATTGAAAATGTTTCTGAAAGTGATCTCCTGCAAAGATTGAGAGTAATAAAGACGTATATCCTTCGCAGGACTCAGGAAGGGAGAACTTCTCATTTTAACACTAGTAAAACAGTTCTCTTAAGTACAGAAATTATATAGGTCAGATAAGATGAGTTTTTTGTTGTTGTTGTGTTTTTTATTATTTTTTTTTTACTTTCCTTGCATGCTGAATATTTAACTTAAAAAGAAAACAAAACTTCATCTAGAAAATAATACTCTACAGAAGTTACATTATTCACYTGTCAGGGTGTGCATTTCTTCTTTAAAACACACAGCTGCTCTGTGTGTATGTGGGACGTTTCAATACCCAGCCTGTTTATTTCTTGATACAAAAGGTATGTGCTAACCATTTTCTTAGTGACTGTCATACATATTTTAAAATTGTCAAAGTGTGTGTCTGTGTCRTCCATCTGCTCCCTTACCCTCCCTCATTTTCTACCTCCAACATTGCCAAAGTGTGGTACAACCCAGTTGTAATTTTGTGTGTTGCTGAACGTATATTCTGGTCTGACCGTATTGCTGTTTCCGTCATTTTGTCATTTTCTAAAATGAAATGGTAGTTTTCCTCTCCTKTCATGGAGTGGAGTTTAACACTTATTTCAGTGTGTTATTCTACATTATGCTTTCATTATCAACTCGGAAAGAATACAGCTTTACAGGCTGTTTTTATGCCTGCTTTTGTTGAAGAAACCTTCAGTGCAAAAGCATCATAAGACAAATATTCGTCGACTCTTTGTCCATTAACACTGCTTAAGAAAGTAATCCGGATGTAACAGCTTGCTGAGTGTTTCCATATGTTGTGTCACAGGCCAAAAACCTGATACAAGGATGATCCAAGGCTTTGGTTGCTTCTGCCTCCGAAGTATTGTACTAATTGCTTGAGGCTGTTCCAAGCACTCATAGCCCGTGTAAGTGGTGGAGCCAGTGATCTAGACCTACTCTGTACCTGTTGGAAGAAGTGACTGCGGTACAGGAGGAGCGAAAAAAGTTGTGCTCAGACTGTCCTGGGACTGGGCTGCTCCTTAAGGGTGCAGGAGAACTGTTATTCCAAATAAATCCTGTGCAACCTATTACTGTAACCTTTACAGCCACACGTGTGATAGTGGTCAGYGACCATAACAAGTTTATGTGTAAAAGTCTGACCAGAGGCAGGGTAGTAATGGTGTGAGTATGGAACAAAGCTTGTCTTTTGGAAAAGATTAGTGAAATAAATTGTCCTTTGAAAGTCCCTGGAATTTACCAAGCCAAGTTTTATTGCAGGATKGAAGGACATCACCGTTGCTTCTCTTCATAGGCAAAGATGATTTCTGATGCCTTTCTGACCACTGATGATGTTAATAGTTTCTAGGGATATCGCAGGCTAGCTCTCTTTAGGGGAGGTGCCGCTCCGTGAGAAGATAAGCTAGCTGGTTCATTTATTTTAATTAAAGAAATATATATAGGAAACAATCTGTAATTTCCAAATGCTGTTGAAAACCTATTAAATCTTAACAGGCCCAGATGTTCTGGAGATTTTTTTTTTTTTTTTTAGTTTTGTTCCTTGAATATTTTTTTAATTTCATAGGTAACTTATTTACAGTACAGAGTCTCAACTTGGACCATTAACTCATGTGTTTACTCAGTAGGTTTTAAAAGAAAAGGATGAAACGATTTATAAAGCTGGCTTCAAGAGCATAATCTAGGTGTATTTTCCACATGCCATTTCAGGTGACGCTCTAAATTTAAAATAAAAAAGAAAACAACTGCCTGCGCCCCCTCCAAGAGCAGGCCCCTGATTTAATTTTTCAGGCTTCAGTCAGCTTTTCTGTGCCCGGCTCCGTAGGCAATCTCGACGAGGAATTGTTGAGCAGAGTCACAAGTATGACTAATCAAAACAGTTGGGGCCTCTTAGCGTAGCGCAGTAATGAGGCTTCTCTGTGAATCTAATTATATCCCCTAAGCTTGCACAGAGGCGCCGATCAGCGCAGGAGGCGGACGGCCTTTGCGCGGAGGGCCGCGGGGGTCTCGTGCCCCGGTGCTGGAGCGTGGCACGCTTTCGCCCGGGGACGCGATCGAGCTGCGCGTCGCTGGCGCGTCGCCTGTGCCGCCGCGGAGGCTGTAAGCTCGAGCGTGCCTGTCGCGTCCGCGCTGCCGCCCTTTTCTTCGTAATTCATCCCCGTGCGTCCCCTCTCTTGAGAGGAGGGAGCTCTGTGGTCTCTCCGGGGCCAGGGTGGCCCCCCGGCAGCAGCGCCGCGCAGCTCCGGAGCGCTCGGGCTAACGTGGGGAGCTCCGCACCGCGGCAGCGCGTGGCCGTGCGCGCGAAGTGGGGATGCTGCTCGGGAGGCATTTCTCTAGGCTTTCCGTACGTCGCTAACCTGTCGGTAGAAGAGCGGCGCGGTTCTGCGCGGGCTTTTTCTTGAATGTATTTAATTAAAATGCCGTGATAGAATTGTTGAAGTGAACTCAACAGGTGCAGAGCAGGAGAGGGGAAATAGAAAACAGCGGACTATTTTGGTATTTGTTTGCMTATTTGCTTCCTGTTTTTTCATGCAGACCTGTCGTCACTGTGCTTTGTGTTGCTGCTTAGACCCCCCCGGTGGGCAGCAAGGACCTGTGCTGAGGTAGTTTGCAGTTGCTACTTTTTTATACCTCTGCGACTAGTTGCAGGACTGCTAATGTCACTGTGCAGRTGCTTATCGTCAGGACAAACTGAGTAGCAGAGTTAGTCTGTTTGTGCTGCAGTCTGAGAGTTTTCCAGTCTCTAGCTTTTATTAGTTTAATAAGAAAATTCAATGGAAAAAGTTTCCCTGCCTTTTTTTCCCCCCCCCCTCTTTTTTTTTTTGAGGAGAAGGAGGAGACATGCATGGAGTACAAGCAAAGCTGAAGAAACCATTGCTTAAATATGCATGTGATCTGCAGTTTTTGGAAGAGGGGTAGATTAAATAATATATTTGCCAGAAGGAGTTTTTTTTTTTCTTTACTGCCAAAACAGTCCCTGCTTGCTGCTCTTTAAGAACATATGCTGTGAAGGTGGAGTGCCAGAACATGGACACAGGATAAGGTTTCTGTCTGTATCTGCTTAGTGCTGACCAGATAGAGCAGCCTGCTCTGTTAGAGAAATCCTTAAGCTCGTGAGGTTAATGGAGTCTCCCTTCAGGATGAGTTTTTCAGATAGAAATTGCGCATTGTGTTTTTGGGGAGGGGTCTCAGAAGCATTATATTCAACCTCTATAGGTTACTGCTGTTTTATAGTAAAGCAGTGCAGTAGAGAGTCTGTACATAAAACATGTTGCATTTTTCTGCTGACGTCGCTGAACTCTGAATAAAGCTATATAGTATTAGATTGATTAATCACTTGGAGGGCATATGTACTATTCAGTATGTCTCCTTCTTCAGTAATTGTTTTTTTCTATATATTAAAGACATCTTTTATATTTTTTAAGACTATCTTATACTTCCCAGGAGGAGCTCTGTACTCTGTACCRTTCCTATGCCTTTATTACAGCCCAGTTTTGTTTCCCAGCTGAAGGAGACTAGCTGTTGTACAAACAATAGAAAGAGCTGAGGATTCGTTAGAGAAAGTCACATTCACTATTTCAGATTTTAGAATGACATGGTCAATTTTCTTTGTGTGAATATAGTATGGTTATTTATTGTGAGATTATCCATAGATGCTTTTGCATCAGAATCCATACCTTTTTTTTCTGAAGATAGAGGTGCACAGAATGAAGTCCGTTATTAAACTACTCAGTCACTTTGGAGGGATGCTGAGAGATCTTTTGGCTGAATTTCTACAGCTAAGCTTGTGTTTTGGAGTAATTATTTATCAGTATTAGTCAGCCCMACCCCATCTCTATTTTATCAGCCATTGTACCTGATCTAACCATCCCTGAGATAGTTCCTGACTTGATCTATACTGTATCCAACTGATGTTTCAGCTTGGGTCTTCATTTTGTTTTTGCCAGGTTGACTTTATAAAACTTACCCTTAGTGATAATTAATATTACTAAAGAATTGAGATCTGAAGGGTTCGTGTGAGGTGGTGTGAAAGAGGAGTAATATGTTAAAGTTTTGGGTTGTTACTGCTGTGAAGTCACTTCTGTTTTCAATCGTACTTGGAAAATGGATTTTATTTTGCTGTGAAGTCACTGAACTCAGCTTTCAAGTCTGCTGATGTTAAATATGGGGCATGTATTTTGGCACATTCAGCTTCTGATAAATGAGCCTATGAAAGCCTAAAAGAGTATTACCCGCTGAACAATATCATTTCTACGCTGAGGATCCCAGAAATAGGAATGGTCTGTTCACTTTTGAACTTCCAACTCTTAAGGGTTTTATATTAAGGCAGCCATACATCTGCACAAAGCAAGGTTTATACATGTTCTCAAAGCATGTTCCAAATCAAAGGAAACAATATTGCCACAGTTAAGAGACTAAGTAGGATTTTTGTTTTCTAATTAGGATAAATTTACTGAAGACTTGAGTGTGTTTATACTGTGGTTGAACTCGCRTTAGTTCTTCATCTAGATAGCAGGTCAGACAGACAGCTCTTGGAGCTGCTCCTTGAGTGGTCTGAATCCCATAGSTGGCTCAGGTAAGAACAATTCTTCAGTRTTGACTATTGTTATTCTGAGATAGTAAGTGAGGAGGCTGTAGCGGCAGAGAACATGTCACCACTTTGATACCTTCATGTTTATTCTATTTCCTGTTTGTGAAATGTCAGTCATATAATTGGCATCTGCTTTTCTGGAAAGGTATCAAGTTACTGGGAAGACAGAAGGAACTAAGCCCTCTGTTTCCAGGATGCAGATACGCCCCACTGTTCCTCTGTATGTGTGTGTGTGTGTGTGATTGAGGGAGGAAGGTTGGGGCAGATGATAAACACAGCAACAAGTTAATGCGTCCTGTAAACACAGTAGTGTGTGCAGAAAGCAAAAGGACCCATCTTCTCAGCTAGAGAAACAAGAAAGAGAGCATCRTAGGCTTTGGCCCAGGTACTCAACATGAAGGAGACAGGGCATGAGGGGGGAAAGGGCATTTTTACCCATTCTAGTTTTTGTGATCATCAGCCTGATCTTAGTCTTGCCTAACCACTGTGTCCTTACCCACACTGTSTTGTAGCAGAGAAGGTTGAAGTTGGGGTCTAGACATCTTTCTGATAGAATAAAATGACAGGAAGTGAAGCAGGACATAGAGCCAGCCTCAGTAGAGGGGCCAGCCTYCTTCGCTTAACACACAGCAACCCCCATCTCCCCTCTAGGGATGGAAGGAGAAGTGGCCCTGTCATTTGCAGGGAAAGGCACAAATCTGCAACCCAGCAGACTCAAATGAGTTCTAGTTGACCAAGCTGACAGCAGTGCTAAAGCTGCCCATGCAGATCCCCTCCATCTTCATGAAGAGTTTTTACACAAAATGTTGAAGAATTTGGACTCGGAGTAATATGGACATAGGAGGAGCTTATGTTCCAAGAAGTTGTGGTAAAATATTGTCCCTTTGCCAATGAAGAAATTGTAGATTAATGTATCAATGTGTCAAATTGTACTGTGCAGCTTCTTGCTATAAAACTGTTACTGCTGAAGTCATCAGTTGGAGATTAAGAAGGGGATAAAACTTGGAACTGAACACTTAGCTTTCCCACCTGAAAGCTGAGCTACCACTGGGAGGTAAGAAGGATGAGGTTACCTCAGAAATTATTGTGTAACTGTATAACCACTTTATGCCTCAGGTTTCCAACATGTTAAGGCAGCTAATATTTCATGCCCAAATTATGAGCTCTGTAATGTGCCAAGACTTAGGTCTAATGTCTGTTTTGATCTGAAAATAGTTACGACAGTAGAAATCCTTTTTTAAAAACGTGCCATATGTCACACATAGTGATTCACAGTTGTACAGCTATCTCCATATAGCTTATTTGGTGGAAGCATGAATATACTACAGATTTTTATGTATACGTATATATGTCATCCAGAAGTGACTCACCTTTCACTCAATCTCACTAACAAGTAATTCTGCCTGTAGGTATTTATTAAGGTTTGCAGTATCTTAGACAAGAGAGAAGAAAATTGCTTCCTTTTAAAAGGGCAGCTGCAAAAAAGTGTGAAAGAAATTTAAAGCACAAATTATTCTGAAGTTGCAGATATTTTTAGTGCAGCAGTTCTTAAAGCTTGTCTCAAATTGTTTCCTTTTTCCTCTTAAATCATTGTTATCCTTCTGAGGTGAAGAGATGTCTTGAGGGATTCATAGCTTCTGTGTAAAATCTTACTTGGTTCTTTATATTGTGAAAATGTTGTAATTATTTTGTACAGTGCTACACTCATCTTTTGTCTCAGTTATGGCTAAGCTGGGCCCAGTCAGTCTTGGATGCTGTGTGGCATGGCCAGTATTTTTAGTTGGAAGGTTAAAAATTTAGTTTAAGAATCCCAAGTGTTGTGAGAATCAGTTGAGAATCAGTATTTGAGCACATAACAAATGCAGGCTCTTAAACAGGTGAGCAAAAAGACTTCCTGTGGGCCTGCTGAGTTAGTTTTACTTCTTCCTTCAATTATTTTTCTGGCTTAAAAGATTTTATCATTGGTAATGGGAACTGTGGTATTATTCTAAATGTTTATTTCATCAATTACCATTCCTGCAATGCCTCTGAATTAACCCTTCTGTTTTGTGAACAATTTTATTACCTAATGTCTGTGATACACAGTTGAAGTTGCATTATCCTCTGGGTTGCGATGCCACCATTGCCAACAAGGTTTCAGCAGAAGTTTAGAAAAGGCTTTAGGTATGGAAGTGGGGCCTCTGAATGGGGCCACAGGTTTGTCATTCTTCATAAATTCCTTTACTGATCCTGTGAGCTGGTACTGTTTTCTGTATTCCTTCTCTTAGTTTTGGCTGAGCCAGGGTCATTTCTTCTGTTGTCTTTAAAAGACATGGTACAGTGCTTGAAAAGCCAGAATATGATGGTAACKCTGACTTGGAAATATTTGGAGGATTGAGTTAGAATACTGATGAAGAAGTTAAAGAAATGGGAAACTGAGCTGTATTTAGACCTTAGGATGGCACTGTTGACCTTGTAATGTCAGTAGGCAGAAATCTCTCCTTTTAGTACGATGGTGATCTGGATGTTACAGGCTGATAAGGGATAGTAATCATTTTCTGAAGAAATAGAAGCATTTTTTGTGGTCAGTTTGCACCAGTTTCAGATTAGGAAATATAAAATGTGATCTTGACGCTCAAAATGGCTTTCAATTAGGACCTAACGGTTTTACATCTGTCACTTCTGTATTCAGGGGAGCATACCATCTGGTTTCCCCAAGCAGAGAATCTGGAAAAAAATAGATTAGAGCACAGGAAGAAAACACATGTGACAACATGCTGTTGGCCTTTTTAAAATGAATTATTTGCACTCACTGTCTTAGTTCAAATTTTCAGATGCTAGAGTGGTTAAGGAGAAACACAGTTTCAGAGTTGGATAAATAATTCCCACCTGAAGGAAGAACAGATGCTGCGGTTTATGCTTGGAAATTTATGTTTATACAGTATTGTGAATCTAGAGTTCTCAAGTACAAGATTTGGTAGAGCAGGGTGAAGAAAGCTCAATTGCAGGTGTAGGATACATCAGAGTAAATCAGGATTGGATAGATTTGATCAGAGGGAGCTAAGAATCTGGGGTTTTTGAGAAGCATGTTTTTCTTGACAATATGACTGTACACTTACGCCATGTCTTGTGGAATTTGATGGAACAAAACATTTTTCATTTAGTGGTACCTGTAAATTCATAAATGATAGAATATGAACTGCTAGATTTTGGGAATTAGGAAGAAATATATTTTGTTCCCTCAAACTTTGAGGTGACCAATATTGTCTACTATTACATGATGTTAGACTGAGTAGCCCACCTTCACAGTTCATAAAAAGCATTGTAGAAGTGAGAAAAAAAGATTGATGTACTTGTCGTCATGACGTCCTGTGACTTTGTGACCTTAAAAGGAGTTATAAATAAGGAATAGTGAGGTGGAGACAAGATGCAACATTTTCTGTATCTCAGAGCATAGTGGGAAATAGAGGATGTGGGACCAGAGAACGAGACAATCCTTATTCTGCTCTGGTGAAGCTGAGAGACTGGGGAATAGGGAGGAACTCGCAAGGCATCCTGCTTTGGGAAAGGTAAGGGGCAATGGATTGTGTCAGGAAGAAATGAGTATGGGTTATATATTGCAAATGTGCAGCCATTTATGAATTATTGTCCAAAACAAAATAATTGGTTAAGGACAGATTGATGCCAGGGCCTTATAAAGGCATGCTGTTTCAGAATAGGTTACAGATTTTAAGCAGCAGGAATTTTKAAAGCGAAACAGTATTTTCTTCTTTTTCCACTATACCCCAGGTTACCCATTTCTTGAGAAAATAAAAGTTGCCAAATTTATMAGGAGAACAATTATTCATACCCTTGAAGATGTCTTTTATTTTCCTATTTTTGAATCCAGAGAGTGCATTTGTGCACACTCTCTTCCTCATCCGCTGTCTGAAAATTTATTAAATCATCTTATTGTGTGTACATGATGTATGAAGCTTAAATCTTTGCTGTGACCTGAAAATCAAAATGCGGTTTTCAGTAAGCTCCCTACCTAAATAGGTGCTGTGTCACAAAATAAAGTGTCCTGATGAATCCATGGCAACATGGCTATCGAAGAATCATGACGGACTAGTGCTGGATAGGTTGTATTTTGTTCTTGTTTGCAGTGGAGTTGTATATCCCCCTTTAAATATGGCATGTATTCAGTTGTTCCTCCATGGTTTCTCTGATTGCAAGAGCTGTTGTTATCGTTGTCGTATTCTGTGAATTAAAGACAAAGGCAGATTCATGGCTTCTCATATTTTATTCATTCAAGTTGCAGCTCAGTCAACATGCATACACATTCACCCACAGTGTGTGGGTTTTAGTTTGCTAGGCGTACAGCGCTGATTATTCTTGGCTTGTAGATAATGTGGGATTTTCACATGTAGATCAYCTTTCAAAAACTTTGGCATTTCAGGCTAAGTTTAGGCTCTATGATGCCTAATTTGAATACAGGCTCACAAATTGTCCCTAAAATATTTTGAAAGCAGCCTATCTATTGAAAAAATACTGAGCAACCACTGCTTGATCTCTTCAATCTAGTCTAATTAACTTGCCTGATATATTAGATTTAATACATATTCAGTGTTTTCCTACGTGTTTTAGCTTGATACAGCACCATGTTTTATCACTTAACTTTCCTTCTGGCGCTGTAGTAGATACTCTACAAAAAACCACATCTAGCTATCAGAGAAAAGAAGGGGGCTCGGAAAAGGTTCTGTAGAAAACGACTTTCAAAGAGAGCAAGAGCTTGCCAAGTCCTTAGAGAGGAGAAGGGAAGGAGGGAATAGCTGACTGCAAACAGGTAGAGGCAGGTGGCTTCTGGCTGCCTCTGTTTGGTCCCGTGGCTGGAGGGATGAAAAGAGGCAAAGGCTGAGGCAGGAGGCTCTCAGGAAAGAGTCACTGGTGATCCTTAATCCAGCAAGATGGTAGAGTTAAGTGAAGAGCTGCCAACACTGAAGGTGAGGATAGGAAACTTTGTTCCTAGGAGCTTCTCTAATCGCTAGGAATTAGGAATTRGGTGGACTCCTGTTAGAGAAGGCTTGTTGATCTTTTCATGATTATTCACTTCTTAACATCTTTGCTTAATTAAGACTTAATTTTCTTCAAACACAATAATATATTTTCAATGAATTTTAACCAGAAAGAAAAATAGTTTACTATTTGTTAAGCTGGACGGATTCACAGTGTTGATTAGGAGCTCAGCTTTTATTTAGTTCTATCCATTTGTCAAATTCACTTGCACTTTGAAAAAAATCTGAGTGTGTTAGGGCAGTAGTGTTAGGATGACAATGCTGTTAATTCTTTTGTTTTGCATGAAAATTTCAGTCATTGTTTTTAATTTCCATATACGGGTTTCTGTATTGCATGAGACTCCCAGCTGTTTCCCTTCATGTTTGTCTGCTGCAGTTTGTGTGTCTGTGTATGTTATGTGCATAGTCTTGGATATCTGTGGGGGKTTTTTTGTTTGTTTTGGGTTTTTCTGCCTGTGGCTAATCCAGCTGTCACTAAATAAGGGGATGTAGGCATCGGGGCTCAGCTGTCTGAGGTCAGAGAATAGTTTTCTCATATACCAGGTTGATTAGTTTTCATCATTGGTTCATCCCATTCCAATGAAGTATGTCACAGGGAATTTTCCCAAAAGAATAAATAGAAAAAGATGCTAATAGACAAAGAGAGGTTGTTCTAACAAACAGATGGGTTGTGTGCTGCTATTAATGGAGAGAAGCAACATCTTGAGACAAAAATCTTGGTATGGCTTGAGTGTTGCCAATAGCMATTTACTTTCATATAGTCAATCCTCCTTTATTTGTTTTGGAAAACTGTACATAGCTGGGAAGCTTGTATTGACATTACTGTTGAAAATTTGTGATATTAAGAGCTTCACCTTTAAAATTACTTTTCCTAAGCTAGTAAACTGGCATATTTGTGTGTTTTAAAATGTCATGTAAGCTGCTTTTGATCAATTATGTGAAAGCATTTCTATTTTATTTTCATAAGATGCCTAATGTTAACAACTTTCAGCAGACTTTCACCCTAAATAAAGTTCCATTCAGATATTCCCTGTATTTAGGAAATACATTTAAAAAAGAGGAGAAAACGTGTTGGTTTTATGAAGCTCTCCAGACAGCTAAAAGACATTGCCTTAAAAATACTTAGCATGTTGATATTTACCGTTAATTTTTCAGGCTTATTTATTATCATGAACAGACGTTTCACRCTGCTGACAATTATTTAGTTTTTGCAATTTGTTATTTTACCTTMTCTTCCTTTATTGGGATATTTACAGAAGCTTAACATTGAAAAAGCAAAAGCTTGCATTCTGAAGAGCTACAAAGCTGCCTCCAGAAAGAAGTGACAAACCAACAAAAATAGTAGCTGTTTTCAGTGTAATCCCTTCAAAAGGGTGGGTGTGATGTCTCCACACAGTTACCTTGAAATTTCAAGTCCTGATGTTTCTGACTTTGATACCAAGTTCTGCTGTCGTGATTTGAGAGGAATTTATGCAGTTGCTAYAGGGCTCACTCAAACAAAGCCTAAATTTACTGTCTGTTTTTGAAAGGAAATGTAACGCTTTCCTGGGTAGGTGGTATGAAAACYGGCGGAGAGAGCGTGCTGAAAAAAAAGCATTTAAAATACTGCATTGGARGCTCTGGACAGAGGGGAAAATAAARGAATTTGKGACTGACCTGATATGAAAGGCAGCGACAACCTTACAAGAGGAGAACAAAGCAATTCAAGCTGTAACGCTCTAGAAAGGAAACAAAGAGGTAAATTTAGAAGTGGAATATGGGATAGCTTTCAGCAGGGGGTTATGTACTGGGGGAAGACCCACAGCAGGTGGTTGAAGTTGCATAGCCACCAAAACCCTGAACGGGAAGTTGTAGGCACATTCTGAATTTTTAAAAACCAAACAAAAGGACCTTATACGTATACGTATAGAAGAACAAAGAGCTAGGAGTAAACCTCTCTAAAATACCCAGATTTGTTATGGATTACAGATAGTGAAGGAAAACAACTTTATGTTTCCTTCAGAATACATAGTAGTAGTTTTTGAATAGAGAGGGGGAGAAAACACCCTTAGTGTGGGACTGTGCCATGAAAATTTTAATGTTTTTTTGTGCTCTTTCCTTTCCTTTTTTCATTTTCAGAGAGAGACAGACAATGAAATAAAAGGAGAGAGAAACTATGTTCAGGARAGGGCTTCAACAGCTGTCTTCACCTCATGCTTTGTGTGCTTTGTCCTCCTTTTAAAAACATTTTTTCCCTTGTTTTATTTTCTGTTACATGTGAAGATAGACGGGTATATAGGGAGTCAAGAAAACACTACAAATCATGACAGGTTGGGTTGGAGGAGTTGTATGAAAATAYTTATCCTAATGTTCCTTTATAAAATTAATAACAACGGTTTGAACCCAGAAGAAGATAACTTAAGAGTATATTATTAAAAATGTATTTTTGAGAATGACATAGGAACCTACTCACATTCCTTATATAGCTTTGTGACTGGCCCTTACTCTTTTGCTGAATTGTGGATGCTTCATTCTTAAATTACCCTGGCAGATAGATCARCCAGTGGTGACTAAAGCAATATGAAGTAATTTGAATTCTGTTTATACAGTTGCCTGAAAGAAAAAGTATTAAGTGTCTGCAGAGGACAAGGATTACTTAAATACTCTACAAAAAGGAATATTGATTGTCTGTAAGGGTGAATTGTGGGATGAGAGGAATAAAGAAAGAAGGCATTTTAACCAAACAGTCATTTCCCCAAAATACTTGATTTGTTCAGATAGCAATTTTCTATTGTTTTCTATTGAAATAAAAAACCAACCTGTTCTAGTTGTGAGCTTCCAGGTTGGGTAGGTGACTGATATGTTCACAATCCGCAGGGAAAAAAAATGGAAGGATTTTTTGAGGAAATATGGACACASTGGTATGTCTCAAGTTATTTGAGGCACTTATATGTAACTGTATCCTCATGGCAATTTTTCAGTGGTCTTTTTTTTTTTCTTCTGACTTGTTGGGGAAAAAAGGCAGAACAGTATTTTTGATGAATTGTAGGAGTGATTTRATAGTTTATTTACTGTGGCTTTTTACATACATGCTTTATTGTATTAAGCATTGCTCATCTACTGCACTTTAATACACTGAGCACAAGATAGGTGAACTGGAAAAAGAGACATGCTTTGGAAGAACCTTCTTTTTCTGGCACATGAAGATTTATAAAATCTGTTACCAAAAGAGTTTGTATTTCTAGCACTATGCATGAATGTTATTTTGAAAGAAGGTAAGAAAGCTAGGAAACATGAAGTTGTTTGGAATTCTTAAGGGGGCAAGTTGTGCTGCCACTATAAATTCCTGGCATTTTCTCTCCATGAAATAAAAAATGATGAGTGRGAACATTGCTGAAGAGCACCCAGAGGGACAACTACTTTCAAGCTACTTGCTTGGCTAAGGTGGGCYGACGCTGTTCCTAGCAGGTAACCTCTTCCCGTAGGGCAGATGGCCCCGCTGTTATTTGGTTTATTTAGCTTTGAAACAGTCTGAGAGCACCTGGGGAGCAGCACTGCTAAGGGCACGCAGTAGCTGTGTTTCTGACGGGGGTTCAAGAGCATGCTTGTTTCTTGTTTCGAACCTGGGCTGTGCTGGGAATCTGTGGTCTGCAGCTGTGGGAGCCAAAACATTCTGCGGAAACTAGAGTAAATGACTGAAAAGTAAATACAATGAAAAAAAAGTCTTTAATTGCTACAACAATTTTAACTCAAGAAACTATAAACCTGACAGTATTGACTAATATAGCAGTTCTTTGTGGATCCAGTTCACTTGACTGAAGTCACCGACTCATCCTTCCTTTTAAATTAGAAAAATCTGWTTTTTTTTTAATCAAGATTTTCTCCTGATATAGCTGATAGAAATGAAGAGGAGAAGGCATTTTATTCGTAAGTATTGGCATGAAATACCTACTTCTGTTAAGGTGAGGCATAACAAACGTTAACTATATATTATTAATCTGAAGCAGGACAATGACTTCTGCCATTTGAGAGTTGCTGAATCCAGAAAAATATTATTAAAAACAATTTGTTTAGGGTCGCAGAAGAACARTATGTCATTTTAATATTCTAAGGAAGGATTAATTATCATAAGGAATACAAAAGAAATAAGTGAATACAAAAGCTAAAAACTAGCTGCATTAGATTTCGGAAGAATAGCAGCCAGCTTCCTCCATTTTGAAGAACTTTTCTCTCTGCAATTACATGGGCTTCGTTTCTGTTATGCTCAGACGGCGAGATGTAGCGTAATGCTCCAATGGCCGATATTGTGATTCTTTCAGAGTAAATAACTGAAAATGTTACTGATACCTGAAAGCCAGCAGAGGGAGAAATTCCATGTGAAACTGGAATTCTCGCTGAACTTGATGTTCTAGCAAAACTGAGCAAGATTATCCACTGTAAAGAAATCTCAAAATCTGCTTACTCATTATGTTAGTATCTAATTTCCTTTTAAGCACTTGCATATAAATAGCATACAAATTKATTTGTGTGTATTTGGAGTTTTAAAACCTTCTTATAACAGGTTTGTAGTGCTTTCCATTAGCATACGTATAACCCTGCAGATAGTGGTGTTTTGTGGTGTTTTATTTAAACTAAAGGGTGGGGCTTGCTTTTTTTCCTGAGACTAGCGCAACTCTTTTTAAGAATTCTTTACTTCCATTTTGCAAATTAATCACACAAAGTGGTAAATTTCAGTCAAAACTAGGACATGAAACAGCAGAAGTTATCCTTTGAAAAGGAGCGTAGTTGGACAGCACTAGTTAAACGCATCAGCATTATGATTCACACTTAATTTGTATGTGGAGCATCCTTTCCAAAGTTTTAACTGAAAAGTCTCCATAGGAACTGTTCATAAGCTTTCCCTTGAGCTAGGCCAGAGTGTGGTTTCTGTGCGTATGTCAGCAGTGCTGGTATTAAAAACACTTCTTTGAACTAAAGAGCAGGCCAGTAACTAGATGATTGAGAGCCAGGGGATAAAAGCTCAGGTTTCTGTCTCAGAAATACTGCATAATCTCCTTTATGTGTACCTGCTGCTACTGAAACTGAAAGACTTGCAGCCTTATATTTATGTGTGAGCCAGCAGTCAGGCTTTAGCATCTTTACTGATTCAGCAGAGGAGGAGAATGAAACATTAACAGAAAAATAAATCCTAGTGTTTGCTTTTCTCTTGGACACAGTTCTTGGGACTTCATTTTTCTTCTGCTTGGGACACCAAATGCAAAAATGTGTATACTAGAGGTATAACAAGCTGTTTAGTATATGAGGATAAAACAAATTCTTTTGGGCGTGAGGAATACACAAATCTGGTTATATCTGTTGGTCCTTCTATCTTAATGTACCTACATTTTGTATCTGTTCTTTTTGTCTTCCTGTTGCCTACATTAATTTAGAATGTATCTGAATACTGAGAGAGTAGCTCTCATTCATTGATATTGCTGTTTTATGCTGAGGTAATTCAGTTTTGCTTGATTTCCTGTCTACTTTTCATTTTCAAACTCCAATTTAGTTCTGATGTAGGCACCTAAAACTTAAGGAGACATGTTAATTTTGACAGGAAAAATTGAATCCATTCATGTACATTCTCCAAATGAACTGAAAATAAACTTACCAATTATCTGGAATTTCATCTTGACTTAAATATTTTTGTGACTTTTGTTATCATTTACAGATGAATCTGCTTGTATAATTTAGTACAATTTAGGTATTTTTCTTTGTCAAGGAAGTACGTTTTCACTGTTTTGGGAGGGGGGCCAGGGGGGGTTGGTTAACCTCATGAGTGGTGGATTTGCGGCAATTTGAGCCTCTACTCCYGTATTTCTAAACTCTCTAGCCTCTGAAGTTCAGAACATCTTTCTTAATGTATTCCAAACAGTAACTATAAAAGGACAAATTTTGTTCTGAAAATCTGAGTTGGAAAGGTTGTTTTATTGCTACACTATTTGCACAAATACATTGTTGAGACCAGTCTAATTCATTGCTTATAGTCAATAGAAATTGTTTTTCCCTTTGTATCATATCTTCAAAGCTTATCAGCTTTTTCCTTCTAGCAGCTTTTGCAAAAGCACTGGTGGAAAGACGCTCTCACTGAAATGCTTTTAATAATGCTTCCATTAACGCTAGAGGTTTCCTGGATTGTAGGTTCAGATGATCTCATTCTGTCAATCAGAATTAATACAGAGGTATTACATTAGAATATAAATGCTATGCTTCCATCAGCTTTAGTTGCCTGCAACATTTTCTGTCTCTGAAWTTTTTTAATCTTTCTCTATTTAGATCTTTCACCGTTTGTACTGCATTTTGGAACTTATTTCATGCTATCTACCATTTATTGATAGAAAATGTGTTTCTTGAAGTGCAAGAAACAGTAAATGTTATTAAATGGTGAGAAACGGATAATTCAATAGAAAGAATTGTTGAATATGCATGGTGACTTAATTCTTAGTCATGCTGCAGGCTTCAATGAAAACCCATGTCTACTTGATTCCACCCTCCAGGAATCCCACTAGCATTTTTAGACTGTTGAAACTATTTTATTATGTCTAAATTTTCTTCTGAAAAATATATGGCCACATAAACMAAAAGCAAAACAGAACCTGTAAGAACTTGTCCACTTGTCTTGCCTCTTGTCACAACTCAGTCCAGTCTGTTCCTCCCCCTACTTGGCTGCTCAGGAAGATGAAAGTGGTGGTGGATATTGTAGCACAGAAAATGCCATCTGAAAATGATGTTCATGGGGCAAGAAACTATCTTATGAAGATCTTGAGAAGTTCCATGAGGTACAGTATTGGCTTTACAACTGCATCATTTCTCTTCTTTCTCACTGATTGAATTCCTCCTGTCATTTGCCAAACCCATAGCAAACCATCGCAGAAGTCCTTGTTCCCTAACCTTCATTTCCTCATACTCCAGGCATCACTTGTATTGTGTTAGTTTTCTAGTCTTGTTTTTCTTTTGTGGTACATGGTAGTAAAGTAATCGTCTCATAATATAGAAGCATCTTTGTTGAATTGATGCCTAGAAGGTATATTGAATTTGCCTAAATAGATATTTATGGTTTGCCTAGATAATAACAGTAGCGTTAGAATGAGCAGTAGAAAAAGAACAACCTGTGATGTTTTGTGCAACAGAGCAATGGCTTGCTTTTTTTCAATATAAGTTTGGGGCCCTTGAAGTATGCATGGACTGTCTGGAGGTGAGCATTACATGGCTGAGCAGAATCTTTTGCGCTTCTTTGCAGTGAGAGTATTTTACCTCCTCCACTCACTTTCTTAATTTCATATTCTGTCAAGGAAGAACATAGTGATGCTCTACTTAGCTGTTTTCTCTCTTCTCATGCTAGGAAAAGAAGGCTTTTTTTCATAGAAACAATTAGTTCTTTATTTAGTGACAGCAATGATGCTATACTTCTTAGAGAAATTACAGCTTCCCTGTAGAATTATTATTGTCATTTTATAATCCTGCATGCAGAGTTTGGAAAAGAAATTAGAAAGAATTCATCAGATCTTCCTAAATGTACTGTAAAAAGCAGTATACAAATTTGACCAACTGGCTTATAGTGAACTTTAGTTTTGTTTTTAAATCCAGTAGCTAGAGATAACCCAAATTGGGGAAGGGAAAAAAAAAAGTAAAAAAAAAATGTAGAGTTGCCATTAGATTATAAATTGAAAGGAGGGAACACTGTCTCATCTTTGTGAATAACTTGGTGACTTAGGTTACTTAACCTTGTGGTGAAAAACTTGGTAAATACATAAGTTCATAAATAACTTACAAGCCAAAGACCTATAGGCTTTCAATTCAGAATGTGGCTTGGAAGGCTGGGATTTGTCTCACTTTATATCTAATCTAATTTTTAGTATACACTCTTTCTAGGATGAGCCAAAAAGAAGAGTGGGGTGAATTATCTTCAAGAAGTTCCTGCTTTATTCTCTTGGCTTTTGCAAGAGCCTAGACGGTAGCCTATGCTAGATATTTGTTAGCTGAAATAGAAATAGATTAATTCCAGAATGCATAGATAACATTGGGAAAAGAATATACTTATTTCATGAGATAGTTGAGAGGCATTACAAACAGTAAGCCCTTCAAAGGAAGTGCAAACAATGCTATTCCTAAACAGATGGAAGGGGCAGATAAAATGAAAATGGTTTTGCAGAATGGATTGTAAGWTCCGAAGAACTTGCTATTGTATTTATTAGGAAGGATCTCTTCAATTATGTGTGCAAGTACGCTTGCAGCCAATACCCAAGTAGGTATTTAGGGACTTAGATGTTTTGCTGAACTACTCTTGAGATGTATTCTTTTAAAAAAATAATAATAAACTGCTTATCTGAAGTCTCAAACATTTCAAGAGCTGAACAAGAACCTGATAAAAGTTAGAATAGTGTTAGTTAATTATATCACTGTTCCTAACTTGTAGGAAGAAATATATATGGCTTTGTTCCTTCTCCAGTTACTCAGTTACTTGTTCCTTTTTTTCCTACATCCTCCCATAGCACATATCTGTATAAACCTTACCAAAACCTTATTTACTGTTGCTATGTTGTAAAAGAGTCATAAAGCTCATTAGTACTTTGAACTGTTAAAAGCTCTGTATACATTTCAAGTACTTAAAACTTTGTATTTGCTTGTCTTTATTAAAAAAAAATCCACCTAAACGTTGGATAGTATTGTTTCACTGTATCAAGCATTTTAAAGCAATAATAGTATCTTTTCAAAACTAGCATGCATGTAGAAAATTGGACCAGTTTTCTATAATTTAAAGTTGTTATGTCTCTATTCTATCTGTGCGAAGTATAATTTGACTAGTGTCGTGATAGTTTTATTGCTGCAGGTCACCTTACTAAATTAATTGAATTAAACATTCATTTAGTTACATTCTCTCTCTCTCTCTCTCTCATTTCAGAAGAAATGACCTAGCCTGCAGGCCTCACTCCTGGCATGCAACCAAATTTACAGAAAGTCAACCCGAGACAGCCACGTCACACCTTACTTCAACCAATGCCTGTGCTTCGTGGCACTCACGGTATCATGCAAGGTGAGTCTCTGCTTAAGTTACATGCATTAAGCTCCAACGGCAAGACAATAATAATGTAGGTCATGTTGTTTAGTATCTTTTAAACCATGAATGCAAAATCGTTCTATTATGCTTCTATCTTATTACCTGTCCTTTCAATACTTAAAAGAGGAGCATTGGAAGTTTGACATGTGGATGAATGGATTTCAGAAACTGTAATATGTGCGTGTGACTGAAAGGTAAGAAAATGGTTTTAAAAGCAGTCAGAAGGTTATATTTCTTGCTCTACAGTTTCCTGTCAATGTTCACTGGTAAAATCCTAAACTTTTGTGTGTGAAAGTGGAAAAAAAACCCATAGAAGTTAACATATTTAAAGTGAAATAGCAAAGGGAGAAAAAATCAAAAAGTATTGTTTCAGACTTCATTAGAAAGCGTAAAGGAAGAATTCAGAGTATTTTCCTGTTGGGCTTTAAAGTACTGCTGCTTTTGTTAGTTAAAGTAGCTTTTTGTAATCTGATCTTCACTACAGTGGTGTTTTTGCTTGTATAGAGAGGTAGTAAGACCAATGATTTTTACTGCTTGTTTAAAACACTTCAGTATTTGTTAGGTCCCATTCAGCATATGGAGGAAAGGCTGGCACCCAAGCAGTTTTAGTTAGGAAACTTTGAACTTTTAGGTAATGTCCATATGTGTCTGATTACAAGCAGGAAACAACTGTGAGCCTGTAGATTATATTCTTTAGCATTTTCATGGGGAGAGAAGGGGGAGTTAATTTTTTCCTCCCAAATAATTCCCATTGGGACATAGTTATACTGGGCATTAAAGAAAAAATCAGTCTGGAATACATTCCCAATTTCCAAAATACTCTTGTCCTTTCTATACTTATTGCAGTACATTCTCAGGCATCACTTATGTTAATTTATTGTGGTATATGAAATAGAGCAAGAAAGTTCTGTTGTTTTAAGATTTTATTTATAAATCATTTTCACATGGTTTGATTTCTTTGGAAGTTCCCTACTGTTTTTTAAAATAACTTGCAGTCTACCCTTGAGTAACATATGAGTGTTCACTTTTAGACAGAAGTGTCTTTTTTTTTTTAATTAAAATGATCTTGTAACACTTCATTAGCAGAGGTTTTAGCACATTATATTTCCCAAACCCTCAGTTATAATTACTCGCATTTTAAATAGATTTGTCCAGCTTGTATTTAAATTTCATATAGATGGGTTGAATTAGAGTTATATTTATGAAGACAGTAAGAAACCTCATACAAAGAAACAAAATTCAGAAGTTCCTAAAAATTTTAGAATTCTTACTTGCAGTGATGACATAAGAGTATTTCTGCTTTCAGTCTACTGAGTCTTTTGACTGAGCTGTAAATTGTTATATGCTTTCTATTCTTTCTGGTGGTTGTTCTTGTACCTTTTAACGGTTAGGTATGCCAAGACAGATTCTCTGGGAGTGTGGAAAGATGCTGMTGTGAACTGGGTGAATCATGAGACTTTTCTTCTGAAATTTCATTAAAGACTAGTTTTAAATAAACTTTTGCCATGAAATTCGGTTGAGGGGAGGATAAAATTAGAGCAATTCTCTCTCTCTTCCCTCCTGCCGTATTAGAAATAGAAACAACTGCTGACAGATATCAGTATTAATGAAAAGGACCAAAAAAATTATTTTCTCAGAAGCTCTTAAATAGGTTTAGTAGAGGCTTCAGTAGAGTTCCCTGGGCTTTGTTGTTCCTGAACCTGTTGACCACCTGTGCTGACCCCTGGAAATTTGACTGTTGAGAGATGATTTACTTGGGAGATTTATCAGTCCAGATCTCTGTTGCCCAAGACCATTTCTGTAGCAGAACTGACTTCAGACCACGGTTCCCTGAAGCACAGCACTCGCAGGGTGCCGGCCCGAGGACATGGATATTTTCAGAATCTCGGTTGCAAAGCAGTTACTTGGGCTTTCCAATCTGCACAAAAGAACGTGAGCTACTTCAGAGATTCCCCCTTTTCAAGGTACAATTCACAAAAACAAGAAACACCATACACTTTAAGTCAAGCACCAGGCTGAGTGGGATTAACAATGGTCAGTGGCTGAAAGGGGCAGTATATAAGAAAATAATAGAAATAGCCTGGGGAGGGGATTTTTCTGGAATTTCTTGACCTTCCTTGAATTAAGCGTCTGTGAGATTGGTATTCAGAGTGTAAAATCTCTCCAGAATGTACATGCCTGAATTCTCTCTGTATGAGAACTAAATCACTGTTTTAGAACATGGGGAGTGTCACCTGGGGGGAGAGATTTTTGCTGTTTTCCAAGCATGGCAATTGGGCACTCAGGAGATAACTGGATTTTGTGTGTGCATGTGAGTGTGTGAGAGCTGGTGAAAGTAACCCTCTGAAAACTGCCCTTTCTACCTAAGAAGCTAGATTACAGTATGGGTACTTTTGCCTGCAGTTCAGTAGATAAAAGAGAGGGTAGTCCTCTCCCTCCCATCCGCCATTACCCGTGTATTTTTACCACATGACTTTAATTCMAAAACTGTGAGCTGTCTTGGAAGCTCAAGGCCAGGCCTGGGTGCCTCTCTCACTGCTGAAYGTCAGAGCTAGAATCAGATGTGGTAAGCTTTTGGTGCCTTGATTTTCCACGACAGCCTACGAGTCCTCTGTTAGTTTTTTTCACGGAAGTTATGCCTTACTAAGATGGATGCAGACTTCTTTCCTAGCTAGCCTGAGACTAAGACTGAGAAGTGCTTTTCTGGGAAGTGTGGATTCAAACTACTTGAAGTTGCTGGAAGTTTAGACCTTTCRTTATTTTCCACTGGGATATGCTATGAAATAGGATCTCAAAATCAATTTTTTTGTTTTGCCTCGGTGTATGTAGTTTAAACTAGCAAGCTTTTCTAYTTTGTTCTGGTCTTACAGGTGTGGGTGTGTGGCAGGTATGCTTTGAGAAGGCTCCTTACGTTGAGCATTTGGGGAAATTAGGGTCAGATGCATCTGCTCTGTGTTGCCATGTGATCTGAATGGTTCTGATCTGCTGTCATTTCTGGGAGAACCCAGAAACAAAAACACTTACCTCAGGATTGAGGGGATCTCTGCTATTTGACTTTAGCAGATCTACATTAGACTTGTAAATTGTAAATGAAGGCTTTCTTGCACAAGTGTCATCTTTATTTTGATCAGTGCCAAGTATTTTATCGCCAAAGAGAGAAAATAAAGGAATCAGCATACCATACTGAAACCTGGCTTATGTTCTTCATTGACAAAGAAGATTCTAATAAGGACCAAGGCAGTTTTTATATGAACCATAGTATCTGCTGAATAAGATAATTAAGACCTCTTTATTTATTCAGTGAGATGTTTTGGAATTCTGAGAGTACAAAATGAAAGCCCCATAAGATGAAGCTAATGCTAATTTATCATTTTTTAAATTATTTTTAGAAAGTAAACACAAATTATAGTTTCTCTTACTTCACATAAATTATGTTTTTACCATGTTTTGTAAAAAAAAGTTTCAAAAATAATACTAATATAAGAAAATTTGCAATTTTCATACTAAATTTAAATTCCGAAGAACTGTTTAGTTTCCCTTTTCAGTATTTTTGACAGAAAGAACGACTGTACTGCTCTTTGTTTTTGATGTGGACTGACCTAATTTCATTACTAGCTTTCACAAGTTTTTTTACTGCACAAGGTTTGATAGATGTTTTGTATAATTATAGCTACAGGGAAGTGGAACAGTTCTGGGATTTCTACCAAGGGGCTTTGCATGCAAGGACAAGAAGCTGAATTTGGTGTATAAAAGCAAGAGGGGCTGGCAGTAAAGTTAAGACAGGGAGGTGTGGTGAGAGGAATTGGAAGGAATATCATCTCAGCGTCAGTGTGTTAAATTGACAAGAGGTAGGTGCTATGAAAGATAAAATACAACTTCAGAAGAAAAAAACAAAACAAAACCAGTTGCGAGTTGGAAAACAGCAGAAGCAGCAAAATTGTGGAATATTGACAAATGAGCCACAAGGGTACAATGTCAAAGATGACGTCTCTCTACAGGAAAGAGCAGCAGAGAGGAAGTGGTGGTGATAAGGTTTTCTGAAGAAAGGTCAGAAATTCAGTTTTGGCAATGAAGAGCTGAAGCTGCATTTACATTTTCCTGGAGTTTTGCTGTCAGTGCTGCCGAACTGGAAGGAGCTGAATGATGCTTTTGTAAGGTCATCAGACTGAGAGTTGCTTGAAACCACGTTGGAAAGATTTATGTAGAGGCTTGGAACTGAAATGGAGGCATGTGAGGCAAARGTTTTTAGTGGTCTTTCATTTAGAAATGAAAATATTATATTAATGGACAGATTTGGATAAGCAGGTAGGAGTTAAGGAAGTAACTTCACAGGCCAAACAAGAAGCAAGCTGCAGAAGATGGACAGGTAAATACATGAGTGTAGTAGTTGGATGAATTTGCAGTTCCTGGAAAATAAGTTGGTGTTTGTCCTGGAAAACATAGAGCTAATGGAGCTTAAAGTGAATATGTGTAAAAATAAAATTGGCAAAATCAACAATTTGCACAGGGAGAGAGGAGCCTTCAAATGAGATAAATACGTATTACTTATCAGGAAAAATGGAAAAGCAAGGTGTATTACAGTTACTGAAGTTTCAAGCTTTGAATCAGTGTCAGAGTAAGAAGATAAAGCCAAGACTTTAGCTCTCTGAATTTTCCATTTTTAGGTTGTCTGTCTTGAATAAGAGACATCTGTTAGGTAGATGAATTTTTACCGTTAGTAAAGTTGGTAGCTGTATATATAATTATTTTGTGGGGGCTTTTTGACTAGTGGATTTATGCTAGTTTTTTGTTTGTTTGTTTCCTACCATAGCTCCTCTTCTCATGACCTGTCAAGCACATGGGATCAGTCAAGTCTACATCGCACTTCTGATCAATTCAGCTCTTTGGGAAGTATGGACAGCTGGGACCACACTCCACAAGTAGCCCAATATGGAAGACTTTCTTCTGCAAAGTCTAACAGTAGCATTGATCATCTAGGGAGCCAAAGTAAGCGGGATTCAGCCTATGGGTCTTTCTCTACAAGTTCAAGTACCCCTGACCACACTCTATCCAATGTAGACGCTTCTTCAACAGAGAATATGTTATACAAAGTAGGCCACTGGGAGACTGCAAAGCATGGAARCAAGTCTGGCCAGTTCCTGAATGATAACAGTGGAATAGAGGACAAACCAGGATATTTACCAGTCCCCACCCMGTACGAGAACAACAGAAGTCCTAGAATAGAAGAACACCCTGATATCAAGCTCAGTAGCTCTGGAAGATCTAATTTTGGACCTGTCTGGTATGTTCCTGATAAGAAGAAGTCTTCATCTCCTCCTCCCCCACCTCCACCTCTTCGTAGTGACAGCTTTGCTGCTACCAAAGGCCATGAGAAGGCCCATGGCCCTGTGTACTCAGAGGGTGCCAGCACGCAGCACTTTATGGCCCTGAACCGATCTCAGCCCAGGAGTGATTGGAACTCAGAAGCTGTGGAACAACAAAGATGGCCTTCCAGAGCGTGTGACAGGAGGGTCAATAGCTCAAATTATAAATCTGATCTTAGTATGGAATATACTTTTTCTTCTGGTGAAAGGTACAACAATAACACAGGAGCAGTGAACAAACTGCAGTCATCTTTGTCCAGCACTGATGTTCGGTTTGCACAGCCTGCTTACAGTTACCAGCACCAGCACCAGTACAGTGATGAAAGCACTTTTTTTCAYAA
This sequence comes from Rhea americana, assembly GCF_003343005.1. NCBI lineage: Eukaryota > Metazoa > Chordata > Aves > Rheiformes > Rheidae > Rhea > Rhea americana. The sequence continues at coordinate 1,999,180 of NW_028186867.1, read as the reverse complement.
TGCAAGAATCTTAGCTTCGCCTAAAGATCAGCAACATTTTCTCTCCTATAGTGGCATTCAGGAATTACCTACTGATCACTTTCATTGCTACAATCCAAACCAAGCCAGGCTGCTCAGCACTTCCTCGTCTTTGAACAGTGCTGCTGAACAGAAGGTGGACAACACTGGACAGAGTCGCTATTACTGTGTGACAGCAAAACAGCCTGCTCAGGGAAGTTCAAAGCCACTGCAACTCAAGGATGACAACTGGAAACCTGTAATGGGGGCTGATACGTCTCTTGGACCTCCAGAAAGTCCTGCAGTTGTCACAATGGTCCAAAAAACAAAATACTATCTACCTCAACAGTCTGTTGAATCTTCTCTGGGAGYGTGTGAGAACAGTAGTCATTACATGGTGGACAGAGAGGGGGATGTTAGGTCTGCTGTAGTAGAAGAGGTTAAAAAACCTAATCATGCTGAAAAGACTGGACAAAAGAAAAACTTTGAGAACAGCTTTGAGGAAAGTGAAACTAAGTACAGTCAACACGAGTATATAAAAAGCTGTGTTCTTAGCACTGAAAACAGAACTGCTCAAAAAGATTTTAGGTGGGCAAAAGATGAGAGTAGCAAGATTTCTCCTCAGAAGACCCCAATGTTGCACTCTTTAGCTCAGGAAGGGAAAAAGCAGTCTGACAACAGTCCAGAAATTATAACAGAGCGGCAGCCCCCATTTGACACTCACTTAACTAAACAAGCACGAAGGAGTGATCGTTTTGCAACAACTCTAAGAAATGAGATTCAATTGAGAAGAGCAAAGCTGCAGAAAAGTAAAAGCACTGCTACTTTAATAGGGTCATCTGAAACAGAGGAGCACAATGAAAACTGGAAGCCAGATTCAGCAGAAAATGTAAACAGCTCCCCAGATACTAATTTTACTAGCAYCTACAAAGATCACCTTAAGGAAGCACAGGCCAGGGTTTTGCGGGCAACTTCCTTCAAACGGCGGGACTTGGAGCCTAGCCCTGGTGAATATCTCCCCAGGTCACCAGAACGGAAAACTAGTAGTTATAACTCTTCATTATTGGCTTTGGTTTCTGAAGATGTGCCTGGATTCCTTGAGGCTACACAAGCTAAATCGAACTCTGCAGGGAGTGGCACTCAGCACGTTTCTCGCATTGGAGGCAGGAAAAGGTTCACAACAGAACAAAAACTGAAGTCTTACTCTGAACCAGAGAAGATGAATGAAGTTGGGATGTCAGCAGATGAATGCCATCCTCGCTGCTGTCCAAACACATCTGAAGAAGCCCTGGGATCATTTGCAGACAGATGGAAATTTTTTGAAGAAACAAGTAAGCCTAGCTATAGAAAGTCTGCACAGAAGCAAGTTCCCCATGGTCTTCCTGAAGGACAGCCTGAGAGGCCTGATAGAAAAGCTCACAGTGGACCAGAGGGAGAGGAGTCATGGTATGAGAGAAGGGGTCGGGCAGCGTCTGTTGGACTTGAAACTGTACAAACTTCAAAAGATAATATCCACCACAGTAGTGGCAATAAGGCTTCTGACAGAATAATGAAATCTGAACAGCCGCAGCGTCTGGGGACTTTTGCAGAGTATCAGGCATCATGGAAAGAGCAACGGAAACCTTTAGAGGCAAGGAGTTCAGGAAGATACCATTCAGCAGATAATATCCTTGATGCAGGCCATGAACAGCATGAGAAACCCCAATACACCCATGAGAGGTCTAGATCATCCCCTTCTACTGATTTCTACAAACAGGTACTGGATTCTTTTTTGTTATCCTTTAAATTGCCAAAGACAGCAACAGGAGAGTGGTGGAGAGGAAGCAAAATAATTTTTATGAAAATATTTAGTCTAGGAACACATGTAATGTAGTGTTTGCCTTTTGTCAGTATTGGAGTAATTGTTACAGGTAACTCTCATAAGTAGAGTAAAGGAAGATTTAAGTTTGTGCTGCATGGGAATTCAGAGTGCAAGAAAGAGCAATTGGATAAGTAATTTCTTGGGTATTGTAGCCAGTTGGAAGAAAAAAAGAGATTGATTTGATAATATCATTCATTTTACAGTAGAGACATAGGAGGATCAAAGCAATCTTTACCCAGAGTACTACTTCATCGGTGTCCCTGCCTTCCCCCTTCCCCGTTTTGTCTTACAGTTGTTCCATGGAACTCTGAAGAAAAATGTTCCAAGGGGAAATAATACCTACTTTTGTCCGATTTTGTTGATGATCTAATCATTTTCCATGTGTTTTCTCTTTTCATCTAAATTTGTTTGATCTGAAAGCTAAATGTGACAAAACATATGTTGGCGAAAGTTTAGAGGTTAAAAAAGAATTGCCTATTAATGCTGGAGTTACTTTACAAAAACAAAGGAAATTTCTTAGTGTTTTTATTTTATGTCCATTTGCTTGGTTTAAAAATATAAATCTATTCCTCAGAGAGATGCCAAAAATCTGGTCAACCTGCAAGTAAATACTAAGTTAATTTTTAACCGAGCAGGGCTGGGGAACGGTTGGCAGGTGGCAGGGGAAGTAAACAGAGAGACCAAGTCTTACAAGCTCTTTGTTTAAAAGATGATGTTCAAGCTGCTATGAGATTCCCTGCTATGTAGGAGTTGTAGTATATTCAACCTGTGTTGAATTTCACCTTCTACATATATAAAAGCTGACTTCGAGAAAAAGTGAGGTACTGCAGTGGTGTAGGGTTTTTTGTTTTTTTTTTCCTCCTTTTTCTTCTCTCTCTTGTTACGGATATTGGACTCATACTTATGYGTGCACAGCATATATAGATGTTTGTATGAGTGTATACCAGGAGTAGAATGAGAATAGATTAAAAAAAATGGAGATGAAAATAGGTTGATCACTGAAAGCTGTGAAATTTGTTTTCTTTATTTCTTTTAACTTTTACAAAAGTTAACATGCAGACTTATCTATGAGGATGATTTACTAGGGCAGAGATTCCAAGAACTGAAAATAYTCACCTGGAAATGGTTCTGAAAACTAAAATAACTAAATTATTAAATAATTGTCTATCCAGCAGGAAAACCATCATAATATCTATTCAGTGTATACATTTCTGGCTTATTAGTTAGTGCCTTTAAGTTCAGTATAGTTTCTCCTGGGGGAGAAAGACACTATCTGTTTAGGCAGCTGGAAAGCATGTCAATAAGCGTATTTGAAGATGCTTACAACAGTTTGAAGTAATTAAATGTGTTGTTTCGCATGTATAATTCGGATGATTTCCGTACTCAGGTGAAATCAAATGTCCTGTAGTTTCAGTGTTTGTAACGTAAAGCCATGCTTTGGGTGTGGTTGTTTGAAGACAGTGAGATAATAAAAWTCTGGAACGGCAACGTTGGTATGTTTTACTAAGAAACTGAAATAGGCACTCAGAGATTCGAAAGCCAGTGTATACTTGCCTGTTCTAAAATGTGAACAAGTCTTCAGTAAGTTCTTTACTGTATCTTTGTCTTTGCCAAATGGAAGTTGCAGAGCTTTATAAATGTTAAGCACYTCTGTAGATCAGCAAACTAAACTAGTAACTTGAGTACTGCCAGGTCTGTAGTGCTGTGCAAGAGGTCACATAGCGTGCTCTACCACTTAAAACCAAACAAGCTTAAGACATGCTATGCTGTTGACTTCATGTATATTCAAACAGAGCAAACCCACAAATAAGAGGTTCCATAATCATAGATTTTTCAGGAGTCTGAAACATGATGACTTGCTGTCTTACTTGTGCTATAAACCACTTATAGGAAGTCTCAGTTGAAGTAAGAAGGCAAGCAGAGGATTTAAAGGAAGATGGGGAGCGTATTTTCTCTAAAATTAACAATCTGGATGAAAGGAACTGTACAATAAGGTAAGTATTTCTTAATTTCTGACTTTTTTTTTCTTTTTTTCTTTTTTTTTTTTTTTTTTGTGATGACTCCTATAATCTGGTCTTTTCCTGACCCAGATTGGAAAGTTAAATAGGTTGATTTCAGAGTTTCTGCAATGCCTTTTTGCCTTTGTTTCTCTCCTTTTCCCCATGTACTTTCTTCGGTGTGCATAAAGTAATTAATGTTGGGACTGAAATTTCTGAGGGTTCTGTGGTGAGCTTGAAGAATTGTCCAGTGTTGAGTATTAATTTTTAAATGACAGATGATTCTTATCAGTGAGCATAAAAAGGAGGAGGGTTTTTTTATATTTATATCAGTTATGAGTATTTTGGAGAAAAATGCCTGAGGTTTCCCAAAAGAGTCTTCCAGTATTATACTTGGCAAAGGCTGTATGTTACTGGAACACAGTAGCACTGTAAATTGGACTTTTCTGTACTTGTGCCTTTACAGAATGCAGCACAAAAAAGAAGCCATCGAAAGTTGTTTTGCCATTCAGTCAGCTCCACTTTTTATTAATTCATGCTTCAATTTAACTACAGTTCTTTTAAATCCTCTTCCAATGTAGGTCACTACATTGTATGCACAACGAAGTTAAAATCCGTAAGTGTCTAGCGTAAAGGGTGCCCTCATTCTGGCCAGGAATTTGTCAGAGTAGTTGTAGCATAACCAGTGATTTCTGTCATTGCTGATACTGTGGCTGCTTAAATTACGTGTGGCAGCTGAACTGATATGGTGCACATACTGCTGTYGTCAGGTTTTGTATCTCATTTTTTTAACAAAAGAAGCATATGTAAAAGAAATAATTTCTACTGGCTTTCCTTAATTCTGTACGTAGTATTAATCTGTCAAGGAGGGACAAAATTTTGAGCTAGCAAAGTGTACTCTATTCATGTCCATAGAAGTTTGATATAAAAATACCAATAACTGTATTTTTAAAGTTACAATTTGCATTGTTTTGCATTGCCCTGCTGAAGAGACCATCTGCTATTTTTCTCATTCTTTGTAGCCCTTTGTACTTCCCGTACAGTGATTTCAGAATGAATAGCACATGAGTGTGTGTGCGCACACACACACACGCTCATACACATATGGAGGAGAGACTGGGAGGGAGGGAGGGAGAGGGGAGAGGAAGCAGCACAATAAGCCTGGAGCAGACAGCATCTCTGTACAAGTAAAATGATTTCCATCTAGCATTGCTGAACCCTAGTCACAAAAGCATGTGAATAATACACCTACGCCAGCATTTTAACAGTGTTTGTGCAGCACAATTCTTGCTTTATAATTGCAGAATCCATGAAAATCACATGACTGGGCACCAGCTGTAATAACTTTTTTTTTTTTTTTTTTTTTAAGCTGAAGCTTATTTTCACATACTATTTCAGATGTAATGCTTGGCCATTTTACCACATAACAAGAGGTTTTTGTTAAATGGTCTCTGTCACGGTCTTTCCCCTAGCCCTTTGTGTTATGTAGAGGAGGGTTTGTGTCTTCTGTATTTAAAAAAAGAACAACACTCTCATTTGGACTTTTAATTCCTGTGTTGTGAACTGTCACTGCTTGATGATGAGTGGCTGTGCTACGTGTTCTTTTATTAAGATGGCATTCCTGTAATGAAAAGGAACTAGACTCATTGTGATATCAATTAATTTTATAATTTTTGAGCTATTCTAAAGGCATTTTGTTTCCTACATTTAAATGCTAGCAATTTGCAAATAGCTTTTGCTAAATCTATCTAATCTGTAATATATTCAAATACATGAATATCGATCAAACCTATCATCTTCCTTGGAGGCATATTTAATAAAATTTCCTTCAAAATTTTGTTTTGGATTATATTGCCAATGGCCCTTACTTTGTGTTAGTGAGTCCTCTGTACTATGATTACCTTTGTGTTACCAAAGACAGTGTGACAATGCTGTACAAAGGACAAGCCAGACAAGCAGTGAAGGGCTGAACTACAAGGGGACCCAAACCGAGAGCCAAAGTTTTGGAGACTGATGCATGGATGCAAGCATTCTGTAGGTTAAAGTCTATTCAGTGCTACAGGATGTCTGTGGCCTCCTTCCCATTATTCACAAATATTAAATAATTTAGTTTTTAAATAAACTGTGCATGTTATGTGAGTAAGTATGATTCCTCTGTTTATTTTCAGGAGAAATGTGAGTCTTTTTAATACATTGAATCTAGAATGAAAAAGAGGTGGAGTATTAAAAAAAAATAGCAAATTTCTCCTTGTTTTTTGTTCATTTTGCTACAGTRTTTTTTCTGGTGATTCTTTCTTTTTTGACATATAATTGCAAAACCTAAATTAGTATTACTTGCGAATTTTTTAAATCTCATTTGAGAACCACTCTTCTTTATAAACTTACAGGCATGCAAACAGTTATCTGACAGGTCAGAGGTGTTTTTGTTTTTTGTAATACTGAGGCTTGAGGCTTGATAGGTTTCCAAATATGTGGTTCTGCAGATTCATGAAATGAAGTTGATATTGTTTGTTTGTTTGTTCGTTTTTAATGATACTACTGCTTTGTATTTCAAATTAGTTACCAAAATTTAGCAGGYAAGGAAGATTTTTCTACTTTGTAGCTTTTGACAGTTGTAATGTCTGATTTTGTTCTTTACACAGGTTTCTCTTTCTGTGTCTGGCAAATATTGGTTATACAATTAACTTCCCTGTAGAAGTCTYCATGCTTTCTATGCAGACGTAGCCCTTCAGAAGGTTAAAGATGTAAACATGTAATCTGACCTGCAGTCTGTGGCTTCCTCTTAGGATAAGACAGCGCACATAAAAGTCAGTTTGCATCAAAAGAACAATGCTTTATGATCTAGAGAAGCTCACAGCCGTTGCTTTCACTTACTTTCTAAGAACATTTGACTTGGGTCTCTCTATTAGTTTGTTTCTGCAATGTCTATAAAAATTACATCATTTCAGAAACTGAAGAGGGATTTATGAGATAAGTTAGCAGAAAATCTTTTCAACATTTAAAGGATAAGTACAGGGTCATATCCATGTCAAGTATAGGATCACAGCATGACTCAGCTTTAATTAAATACCATAAGCCATTTCTGTTAGACCTTTAATGCCTTAGCAGTTGCTCCTACTTGGGCTCTTGAAGAGAGAGGAACAACCTTTACTATACAAAAACTGAATTAAAAAGTAGTTCTTGATGCCTAARTTGACCTAAATTTCCAAGTTCAATATTCCAGAAGGGCAAGGCCAAAATCTATGACTAGCTGGTATAAGGAAACAGGAGCCTACAGAGAGGTGCCTGAATTCATTACTAGACACCTCATAAGGAACCTGATTTTTCAAAAGTTTGTCTCCACATTGACCAGCAGTGCGACAGCAAATAATTATATAAAAGAAAAGAAGGATTTTCAGCAACAAGGCAATGTATCCAATCGTACGTCTTCTGAATAGRAAGAGCATGTGACACATTTGGACAGATCTGGTTTCTCATGTAAACTCATGATTACAGAGATAAATGATAATTTATGAGACATTCTAAATATTCACTGGAGTTTCCCATTTTTTCATAACTCTCCTATCTTAAATTTTGTTTGTTTGTTTTTTCCTGTGGTGTTAAAAACATTAATAGCAACATACACTGGAACTTTAGGTATTGAAATGCAAGAAGACTTGAAGCAGGCTTTCTCTTTATATATAGAAAAAGGGTCATTTACTTGAATAGTTAAGCAGAACTCTACTTGCAGGCATTGTTTCACATAAAGAATAGAAGCTTGAAATCTATATTCACTGTATATACACTGTTAGAATCAAACTGAGAAGTTTTTCTGGATAAATACTGCAGGAAAATGTGCCTCAGTCATTATAGGGCTATAGAGATCTGATCATGTCCTGTATATGCAAAATGTTTGCGCTCTCSTCACCTTCCCTGTGGAAGAAATAGTATGATTGTGGACAACAGCTTCCTTACAAGTCTCTGAAAAATCACTTTGACAAACATTGCATACATGTATTAACAAGCTTCAGTGTTTTATGGGGCAAAAGAGATCTAAATTCTCTGTTTCACACTTTACTTACAGCTGTTTCCATTTTCCACACAAATGCTTCCAGAGAAAAGAAATACTTGCTATCAGTTTGCTGAGTTTAGAATTACCTAACAAAGAATCATTTGTAGCAAGCAAATTATAAGATGTGCCCAATTACTTTTTTTACCTAGGATGCGGTGAACTAACAGTTTCTCTTGCTCCCTATATTCTCCTTTTGTTCAAGAGCTTATAAAGTGAAGTGTCGTTTTTAATTAATTATAATAAGGAATGTCATAAAGTGCTGTTTAAGTGCTCTTTTTGAGGGAGATTAACARTGCAGTTAAAGGAAAAAGAAAACATGCTTTTCACACAGCTAGAACATACCTGATTGAAGTAATGCCTCGCAAATGTGAGTTCCTAACAGTAACACATTTACATGTAAAAATACTTCCTTGTATATAGTCCAATAACAAAGATAGCCATTTGTTCCTACTAAGAAGGCTGTGATGTTGAGTAGCAGCTATTCTTTGTCATGTGGAGGAGGGGCAGGAGAGTCAACATGCTTATCCTCACAGGCTCTCAGCTAGGACTTAAAAAAACAGGAGCTCCTGGAGCCCTTCCTGTTTTCGTTAGTGCTTCTTTATCAGTAAGATACGGATTATTAATGAATGTGTGAGACCAGTGTTTTGCCAATTATGTTCTGCCATTATGTATAGTATGGACTAATAAATGGTCCAGTACAGTTTTGGGTTGCTTTAAAGCATGTATTTTTTCTGAAACTGGAAAAAGATTAATGTGACACTTCTCATGCCTAAAGAGGTAATGAAGGAGAGAACTCCAGCTGCATATATTCATGTATCTGAAATCCCTTGCCAATACTTTAATCTTCCTTAGATTTCTGTAAATACTTGTAATTATTAGTGTTGTTTTATTGCCATGAACCAGTATCTCTTTCAAGTGTTTTTGGCAGTATTTGATAGACAAATGATAGCTAAATAACTATCACACTTTGAGATACAATAACCTAGAATTACTAAGGTATGGTGGCAGCTGATTGGAATGTGATTCTTTTAATAGTCATAGTAGGGCAGGCCAAAGGTCTACCTAATCCAGTTTTCTTTTTCTGACTGAGCAGTAACAGATGCTTGGAGAAAATAAAAACAAGGCAAGCATGTATGCTTACTTTTGGTGAAACTTCTGCCAACCTGTAGCTAGGCAATGTCCTAAGTATCTTACAGATTAGCAGCCCTTGATAGATTTTTCTGTCAGGAACAATATTTAAYTGCTTTTGGATCCACATAGACTTCCAACATCCGTAGCTTTTTGTGGTGACGTGTTCTACAGCTCAACAGTGTGTTGTGAGGTAAAGCACCTCTTTTGCRGGGATGTTTCTTGCCAGTGAAAGTTATTGTATGGCTTTGCCCATCCTTTTCATCCTCTTCTGTATCTTTTTGTGTTCTCCTACATCCCTTTTGAAGTAGTGGGAGAACTGTGTAGAGTATACAACATTAGAGTATCCTATGAATTCATAATGTAACATTTTCTTTATTTACRTTTTTTGACTGTTGTTAAGAGGTACAGAGAGGATATTTTCATAGAATTATCTGTGAAAACCAAGTTTTCCTTGCAGAGTAGTAGTAATTTCAGTTATACCTCATTGTACCTGTTGTTGAGTTACATAAAAAAAAATGGTCCTGTGTGTTACTCTCCATTTATTAAAACTGAATTTCATCCGTTGTTTTATTGCCCCTTCAGTCAGTGACAGGATAGCCTTGGCAGTTGGCTTGTGTGTTTATTACTCTGAATACTTTTCTCTCATCAGCAGCTTTTGCTACCTTTTCTCCTCTTTCCTAAATCATGTAGAAACTAGTTTTGTTAGTCACATGATAATGCAAGGAAGAACTTCATCCCRTGGTACTTAAATATTTTAAGAACCTTTGGTGAGGTAATATTTTGAGAACCTTTTGGAAATCCAAGTAGACTCTGTCATGCATATCTTTATTGTCTATGTGTATAGTGACTGTTTCTAAGAACAGTAATGTATTTGAGACCTGATTTCTCTCTACACAAACATGRTTGATACTTTGTTATCTTAAAAATACTAGTGAATGCATCTACTGAATCTTTTCATATAATTTCTACCTGTTTGCTTAATTTAGCTGTTAGGCTTACTGGCCTGAAATTCTCCAGATATACATTGAATATTTCTTTCTTTTGCTGTCCTCAACACCCTCACCCCCCAGAATATTGCATGTATCATTTTTGCTTACGAGTGCCAGAAGCATCACAGCTACTATTTCAGCAATTTTATGTGCGAGTTTCAGGTGATCACCAACTAGTCCTGATAACTCATGACTACCTCCGTAATTATGGATGGCCTCCTTTGGTATGTGCCAAATCTAGAATAATTCTGATATAGGCTGTTCTTTGCTCACACAGATAAGAAGGGATTATGTAGATTTTCTGCTATGACATTATTTTCTTTGTACTTTTACTATTGTAGTTTTGGCCCTGTGATCTATCTGGCAGACATCCTGCTACTGATGTATTTGAAAAAGCATTTTTATTCTC
>NW_028186867.1:1958427-1988670 GCF_003343005.1 Rhea americana | reverse complement strand
TTTTTATTTCTTTTTTTTTTAATATACCTTCCTGTGTTTGTTCATCCGTTTTGCTAGAGTAGTTCTGTGTTTTCCTTGTTCGGGTGTGGCTTTAATTCTCTGACAAATGCCGTTTTAGTTACTGTTTAATCCAGTGAGATTAATTCTTTGGTTCTCTCTCTCTCTCTCTTTTTGGTAGGTTCTCTGAGTTTCAAATATAGTATCTTCAGTTCGATACTATCTCTTAGTGTTACACTTCTTGGCTGTTCTGTTTAAAAATATTCCTGTCACATATATAGATGCCCTTTTCAAAATTAAATACTGCAGTGTAGATTCTTGCTCTTTCAGGAATGATTAATCTGAATAGATATGGTCACTGGCAGAAGTAGCTCTTCGGTGGTAAAGTTTTGAACCAAATTGAGTTGAGAGTTGCATTATAAATTGTAGTCTTTTTCTTCCTTATGTTGTCCATTTTAACATTTTGAGAACTGCTTGGGCTAACAGATGCCTGGTTCTTCAAGAGCATCCCAAAAGACTTCCCCAGTAGATCCCTTATTTTGTGATCTAGGGCTGGTTATAGCCAAATGAGTGCTAACAAAAATGCCTCCCACCACAGGTACTTCTTGCTTCCTCTTTTCCTCTTCCCACACTCTTCTAATAGATGTATCCTTTCTTTATTTCCATGTTACACAACAGCATAGTCCTGCAGGCCAGACAGACTTTCCCCAACCTTGCRGTCTACTCCCATTGCCTTCCCATTATTAATTCTCCTAGGAGTAAACAGCCCGGCATCGGTCAGGTACACTTTCTACAGGTTGTTCTGATGCTCTGCTCTGGCTTGCTAGCAGCTGCTGGATCTGATTAAATGGGTGTTGGACTGTTTCCAAAGCCTGTACTTGGTTTATACTACACTAATGTAATGTAGCTCTGGTTCTACCCCATCCTAATCCAGGTTACTCATTGCTCACACCCCTTCAAGTGTGACTTTTCCCTCTGCCTCCCTTTCAGGGGAATTTTGAATGCCTGTTTCTAAACTTGATGGTAGCTACCCCACCTGACGTCTCCTTTTTTTCTGCTTCCAGCTTTTTGTTAGTGGGTGAAGTTCCTTTAGTTCTTTTCATTTAATTGCTGCTGSCACATCTGTTCTCCGCTGTGCACACAGCAGCAGCAGCTGCAGCAAGGGTGTACAAGGCTGCACTGATCTGAAAAAGGAAGTGTCAGTACCTTTGTAAGAAAAGTTGGAGTCTTGCTCCCCTTCTCTTCCTCCACCCAAGTGAGTGTTACTAAGTGTTAGCAGCAGGGAGAAGTCCAAGAAGTGATTCTAAAGTTATTAAAATKGTGTTTCGGGGAGGATATGGCTTACCAAAAAGTTTGTGGTGATTGAGACAGGTATCACTTTGTATTCTTTAGTTCTTGTTGTTGTTCTGATCTGTTTTTGCTACTTTCCCTGGAAGAAGGATTAGAATGAAACCTATTGAAACTAGTACTTCGATGAGACTGAATTTTAATTGCATCACTTAATATCCAAATACCATCTTGTGGCATAATTGTGGCATTCTTTGTATAAAGAACAAATTTAAGTAAGGAAATTAGAGCTAAGGTAGCCTCCAGTGGTTATCCTCATAAAGCATCATATGCTGACATATTGTGTATTTTATTTTCTCCTAAATTATTTAGTGCAAAGCGTTTTTGGAAATAGGTAGCCGATTTGTCACTTCAGTGTAGCAGTTCATATATTCTAACATATGGGGTGACTTGACTATGTTCTCCTCCTATAAGCTAGTCTTATAAGCTAGCCCAGTGTTCATCTGGTGCTATAAGCCCTTAGGCAAAATACATTATGGATTTCCTATCACATAGGAGACTGTTTATGCCAGTAAATTTGAGTAAAGTTTTGTGTTAAACAATCATGTAACAGCCATAACTTCCATTTTTGTAYGGGATGACCAGAGTTGTTACAATCTATTAACTAGTTGCATTGCATTATGTAAACAATAAAGATAAAATGAGTTTTCTTGAAGTCATTATCTCTCTATCTTGAAATCAARTAGACAGCTTTGGGAGAGATGAAAACATATTAAAAAAAAGGGGGGGGGAAGGGATTAATTGGATATTAGCACTGTATCAAAATACCAAACCACTGTATGATATTTTTGGGTGCAGTTTAAATAAGAATATTTTGCTCTTTGAAGATCATTTTAAAAGATGACTGCTTTAAGTAAATCAAAGTCTTATCTGCARTTCCTGCATTAGGTCTTTAATCTGTTTTAGATAATTGAAAGAAACTCAAGTTTTGCTCTGAGGACCATGGTGCATTTAATTTCTAAAGCTGGAGTGTGGGGGTGGTAACATGCTCGTGCAGCATGAAAGGATTTAGTTCTTTCTCTACAGAGTATTTTGCRAGAAGAACGCCTGTGCACACAATGCATGCAAAAAAATTCAAGCTGGAGGGCTGTTGATGAAGACTCTTTTCTAAAATTAAAGCCTTGGCTATTTGAATGTAGTTCAGAAAGAAGCTTGTAACACACTGATCTTTTAAATTAGTTTTAAATATGTAAAACTTGTGGAATTGTTGCTGAAATTAGGATTGTGATTTTCACAAATGAAAGGAAAACCCTTAAGAAAAAAATTAAAGGCCTTTCAAAATCATCTTTTCTGCAACCAAAATCAGGGGGTGGGTGTGGGGGAAGGGAAGAGCTTTGAAGTCCCTGAGATCTTTTCCCTGAGGTCAGAAGTTTCTGATGATGTAACATACACTACAGCCCAAGCCTTCACTTATCAAGGTTAAAGTTGATGGAGCTTGTATGAACTTGTCAATCACAGGAAGCAGGCGAAAACAAGCCAGCTGTTGTGTGTGAGGCATGGCTTTGAAAATCCTCCGTGTTACAGTAAATGAGGCACAGAGGTTGAGGCAGATTCAGTTCTCTAAGGCTTTCAAACCGGCTGGCACGTTTGCAAGGATGCAAAGCTCGTATGCAGTGAATATGGGTAAACGTCTGTAAATGCTGGTAAGGTTGCCTTGTATTTAGTGTTAGAGTAAGGACTAGATGCACGAGCCTTAATTATCTTCTGTCAGCTCTGAACAGAAATTTGCAGTACTAATTCATACAGCATTTCTTTTGTTCTCTAGGTCTCTGAGTACATGCTGTGTCTTCTGTCCCTATCAGCAGAAGCTACAGTAGCAAATTAGGAGGGATGCAGAGCTTTTGATACAGAATTTTATTTTGTTTAGTGTAAATGACTGTTCTATTCCCTGGTGTTTTAGGCGAATAGAGGGAAAATGTGAGTTAATTCCAGCTAAGATGCTCTGTGTGCATGTGTGCTCACACACGCGCTGTTTTTAGCAGCTTTTGTTTTCACAGTTGGCATAATGCACACTGGAATTARAAGGCAGTGCCTTTCAAAAATGTTTGTTTTCTGAACGGAGGACTGCAGTGCTGTTGTTCTGACTTGGGGTGCCAGGCTCTGGGCTCCTCTTGGCTAGGGGTGGTTCAAAAGCTTTTTATCTTGTTGTTTTCCTGGCAAATGTGAGTGCAGGTTTGCATGAAGACCTTCTCTGCAGCAGCAAGAGATATTAGCTGGCAGTATAAGAGCATTGGATGTGACTGTTGGAAGCAAGCGGTGAGTGCAGCTCCTGAGTGAAAAGATGGCCATTAAAATTTGTGCATGTGCATGCTAACTAATTAAAATTACTGTCTTTTTTCCTTGACTTTTTTTTTTCCTGACATGAGCTACACATTCATTTTGGTGCTTGCTTGAAGCAGTATTTCATTTTTTAGCTTCTGTCCTGTTACTGAATTTTTGTTTATCTGCAAGCAGCTGTTTTCAGTAGTAACAGCAACAGGAAAATAGCAAAAAATATCAAGGTAAAAGTCTATAGGTTAAAAAAAAAATTACAAGAGAGCAACTGGAATGTCTCTCTTCTGAACAAACAAAAATTTTAATTTTTTCTTTTAGCTTTTTTTTAATGTGAATATGATTTCCTTGTTAGCAGTATTTTGAAAGTGTTGCTTTTGTCTCTGAAATGGTTGCCATTTATGTAATGCGATGGGTCTTGTACTGTTAGGAWATTCTTACGACTGAATTCAATGCTTAGGTTCAGAACATATTAAGTAGCTTACTCAAATGGGCATTGAAGTCATTTTAAATCCATGCATGCAATGGCATGTGCTAAGATGAACATGCAATAGATAAAACAAGTAAGAGCACAGCCATAAAACATCCTTTTTTATTTTTATTATTGAATTCGATGTGCAGCAGAATAGAGGAGGAGCTTTTATTTTCTGAAATAAGAAAAATCTCTCCCCTCACCCTTTCCCACCAGCTTTTACTATCTGCATAAACACTCCTATGCTGTAGGCTGTTGCAGGAGATTTAATATTAATCAGATTTGATTTTTACTGTGAACCTGTACATTATGCTGTTACCCATGACTGACTGGGCTATATTTTACCTAGCTACATATCTTTGCTTATTCCCTGCGGAATTAGAGTGGGTCTGTTAGATTTCTTTCTGCTTTTAATGGAAGAAGGGTTACACTTTCAGAAAGAAAAAATACCTGAGATGAAAATCCATTATTGTGTATATTGCCATGCAAGTAGGACACAAGAGAAATTCTAATGAGTAGAGAGATTCACCAGCAGTGTCTGTTACTGTATTTCATTCTGTGATAAAACCAGCTGATTATGTAAAGGATTGTTAAGCTAGAGTGGCCTTTTTTGTCATATTGGATCCATCAACTCAAATGCATTTAGTGTGATGGGCTAAGCAGCCACCATCACCCATAATGTTAACAGACATGAAAACCAGAATTGGGAAACCTAAGACTTGCATCATTACTATGTCAGGGCTACTTTTCTTTGTTTTTTTTTTTTTGTTTGTTTTTTTGTTTTTGTTTTGGGGGGAATTTTGAAAGATTTTCATTCATTATTATTTTCATGTTAACACATGCTTTGGTTTTAAGATCCATGTGTCTGAGACGCTAGTTGTCGTCATTTCTTCAGAGCAAGGCAATGAACAGCTCTACTTCTTTGCAGTGATTAATGCCCTGTGCCAGCTTCCTGGGGTGACCATTATGGTATAATCATCATGGTGATTACATTATCCTTTATTCAATGAAATTGTCTTCAAAGATTTTTGAATAGCTTTGTACTCTTGAGTTCTGATTTGGCATATATGTTTTACACTTCCCAAACATTCTGATACTTCATAATGCATACTATACTAAGTCAACAGTGAGAGCAAATACTATATTCATCAGAAAAATGGACCACTGGTAATATAATTGTGCTTGTATTGGATGTCTAGATTGTGTTGTTTTGGTTTCAGTGTCTCTTTCATGTTTTAATAGTAAAACTAATCTAGTACATTTAGGGTGCTAGAACCTCGGCAAGAAAAAGCCAGTGAGATTCAGGTTAAGATTCAGACACCTAATGGAGGTAGGTCACAGCATGCAGGTGTAGTGCCTCCTCCAGTTAGAGTTCACAAAAATCTGGAGCTCGATTCCGTGGGCTAAACATAGGTGCGTAGTGAGACCTGAGATAGCCGAGGGTATCCCGCTTGGCTTTTGGCTACCAGCCCTGAAGGGAGTTGATGTCTCTGAGTCTTTAACATTTCTCAAATGGTAGAAGACACCTATGTTAAGTAACTAAATTGATCCCCTGGTCAATGCAGTCTATGAAACCAAACCATGATTTGTCTGACCCATTACTGAGTCTATCTGAGGAGGAACTGAGTCTCTTAAGTTGCATTGGTGATATCAACATCAATTAGAATGTATCTGGCTCATATGCAGATCCCTAAAATTTTCCTAAATCTCAAACTGAATCTTACCTTTGCATCCTGTTCCATCTCTGCAGCATCCCGTTATGGTTTCTAGCAGAACTGGACCAGGTGGAAGAAACTACTCTTTATTTGCAGGCTGTTGCAGAAGTGCTTTTGGATCCTGCTGTCCAAGCACTATACAGATACACAATGAAAACATAATTTCAGCACAAAAAGTTCACAGCTGAAAAGTAACACGTAGACAAGGGCTTTCACTGCAACCAGRGTTTTGGCATAGGCAAAGACTGTGTTTCACAATTGCTTTAAGCCACATAAATATTTGTTTTGAGCCAGGTCAGTTCCTTGATCCAGTTTTAAATTCTGGGGCTGCACAATTTCTTCTGCTAATACGATGGAGAGAGCAGGAATACACAAGCAGAGTAGAGTAAGAATGAGACTGCCTCTTTTGGCAAAAAGTCTACGTTTAGGTCAGCTTAAAGAGATCACAAAACTGTGACCTTGTTTATGAGTTTGCTGTTGTAGGATGCTCTTGTGGGGAATTTTTATTCAGGTGTGAAGACTTTTTCTGGTATAGCTTGTAGTATTTTAGWAGGAATTTAACAGAACCAGCCTCTCCATTTGCCTTCTTTTGCCAGTATGTTATTGGCATGTACATAACCATGCTTACGTTTTACCATAAAACTTTCACATGCTGGTGAGGCCTTTTAACAAACAATGTTTAAAAGAAGAATGTTGGCTAATACATTTTGGAAAGGTTATGTAGTCTGTGCTTTTAAAGCTTGACCTGAAGCATCTTTGGAAACTGAAAGGAGATTAAAAATTGGACAGGTTGAATTGTTTGAAGTGACTTTCAGTTATTGAGCTGAAACATTCAGTCAGATCACCCTATCTTTGTATCCAGGTTTAGTCAAAGCTTTAAGTGTGAGACAAAAGAAGGAAGTAGTTTGGGGTTCGTGTTTKATGGCAGCTAAAAATGTTATCCTTTGGGTATGTATCTGTATGTAATGATTCATTTTGGTAATTGCTCGTTGACTCCATTGACAGGCTCTTGTCAAGTGAGAGGGTGGAAAAAAGGTAGATATATTGCATGTKTTAACTCAAATAAAATAGCTTAAACCATTGTCACCTCTTTCTAATTTTTTAGAATATTTTATTGTGTTATTCTTACTTTGAGGAGTCAGAATTGAGCAGGAGGCTTGATTGGTTTTCCTGATTTAGAATAACTTGGGTTTTACATTTCAGTACTATATGCATATGCCTTGAGCTAACTGAGCTGGAAGGAAATTGTGAGGTGTATTTTTCCGTCTGGGTAGAAAATATTTAATGCCATTATTGAGATGTACATTTCCACCCTCATGGCGATACATTTTATTGTTCTGTTTAGTGACTATAACTGTTATTTTAAATGTACAAGCCACAAAGCAAAACATTCCTCCTGAACTTGCTGGGCTGAGGACTCTGCAGCCTCTTCTGCACTTTGTACAGAAGTCCTTCAGAAGTAAGCCTTGTTTTAAGTTAGAGGCTTTTGAAAATCAGGAGGACTGTTTTTTCGTAGTGGAGCAATTCCTTCCTTTTCCAGTTAGAAGCATAATTTTGTTTGTTTATTTTTTTTTAAGGTACGAAGGCTGTTGTTCTTAGTTCCCTTGGTTCCTTACAAATACAGAAAGCAGACACAATTAGGAGAGGCTCATATTAGCTGCCTTTGCTACACTCATTCTTACTAAGTACCACTTTGTATAATGTAAATGTGTTGATCATTTGTTTTCTTTAAAGTTCAGRTTACATGCACAGGATAAAAAGTCTGACAGTCAGATCTGAAGTATCRTTTCATGCCAAAGATGGGTAATGTGATGTGAGCTTTCCCATTTTTGTTGCATCAGGAGAGCTCTTACATTTGGATAACTGTGGTAYTATATTAATGGGATAGGGATGGGGCAGTTTGAGGCTTGAAGATAACTTAGAATTTCAAGTTTTTGATGATGAGCATTTTGACCTAAAAGGGAAATCAGAAAGCAGCTATACTAGATTCTATTGTCATCTGGAATGAAAGTGGTAATAGTGTAAATAGTCATGTTATCAAATGATTTTAAACTGTTCTGTCTCTCTCACTTTATGATAGTTTATTTATAGATGATGAGCTGTTTTCAGTGGTGAGTTAGTTTCCGTTGCATAATTCTGGGGAATCTCGTTTCTGAAACAGCTGTGTTCTGGCCATATAATTTCATGAAGCAACAACATAAGTAGCTCAATCGGCTTCTTAGTACTGATAATAATGTAACACCTTTGCAGGTTGTTGCCACTGTGTTCTTCTGGGGCTTGAAGCTTTCTTTCTTTTCCTCCTTTCTGAACAGTAAGCTCAAATCTCTCCAAGTACTGTGATAAGCATGTTTTGCATGAGGACTCACCCACACTGAATGTAAACTAGCCCCAGTGTTGAATGTAGCCAGCCAC
The DNA here is from genome assembly GCF_003343005.1 of Rhea americana. Taxonomy (NCBI): domain Eukaryota; kingdom Metazoa; phylum Chordata; class Aves; order Rheiformes; family Rheidae; genus Rhea; species Rhea americana. The sequence goes on along the minus strand of NW_028186867.1, from coordinate 1,980,456 downwards.
CTTTTCTGAGACTCATTTTCTGTGGCATTGCAAGGTGTTTGGTTAATTTTGTGGAAACMGTATGAAGGCACGTTTGTAATATCCCTTAAATTTTATCTCTGTGTTTGAAATGTAGTATCTCTAAATTCATCTGTGCTGTGACTTTTTATTTCCTTTTACTCTGTTTTGGAAGGTGACAGGACTACCAAAGCTTTCTTTGTTTCTGAGTCAGAATCAAAAATATTTAACAAATTTTGTTGGGATATGAATATGCTTTGGATATGTTAGCCTGTCAGACTGTTGGTGTACCCTGTCCTGTTTGCTTCCACCAGCACACCCGCATCTGACGTGCATGTTAAGTTCAATATGTACTTTGCAAACTGGCTGAGGTAGTGCATGTGACTTACGTCCTCCTGCCATTTATACCATGGCCTTGCACCTAAGTGCAACTGTTACACTGTGTTATGTTGCAACTTACCTTTGTGAAAGGAAGAGGGAAGCATGAAGAATTTTTTGGCATTAGATAACTGGAAGGAAAGTGTGCTTGCTGTACATGGGTTATCTAGACAATGAAAAACTGATTAAAAACAGTATTTCATATTTACGCCTGCAGTCTTCATTTGATAAATATTTCTATTAAAATGAGTGGAGCTATATATGGGCTGCTTACATTGAACTCACCAGGAAAGACCAGCTGACTCTAGTGATGCCATATAACCAAATCTGAAAGGCATTGACCAGGCTGAGACCCTAGTCCTTCTGGTCTTAAAATGTTTTTATTTAAGCAAATTATTCTTAGTCTGATGTTAAAATGGGAATCAATAAATACTGTTTTGTAAAATAGAATTGACTCTGAACTTGAAACTAACTGCTTTTAGTTTAGAGCAATGTTAAGAGAACTGAGTTTAAACAGTATTCAGCTACTGATTTACATTAACTTGAAAATTTACCTGTTAAAATAAAATTTTGAAATTTTAACACTTCATGAGAGAGATTGTGTGCAACTATTCAGAAATCAAGTTGCGGAAAAAGCCATCTCTTCTGGAAGTACAATACCATTTTATTACTAACATACAAAAATCAGTGTGAAATATGATTATTAAAATCCTCATACCTCTAGCAGTTTAATGATAGGGTCCAGATTTTTTACAACTTTTCTTCGATTGCTAAAACATCATATGTACATGGACTGAACAATAATCACTTTGAATATAATGTAGACATACAAGTGTGCAAATAGAACCCATATTTAATCAGTTATCTTGCACAATACTTCATTTTAAAGATTTATTTTAATTTAATTAAAACAGTAATCCAGCATATAGTTGATTTTTTTTTTTTTTTTTTTTTTTTTTNTTTTTTTTCACTTATAAGGAACTTTAACAGCCCATTACTTGTTTTAGGTGCTTTTATCCCAAGTTTAGTTTTCATACATACTGATGTTAACCACCTATAGAGGTATTCTCAGAACTGGTGCGGTAAGGTTAATAACCTGTTTATGTTAAAAATTCTAGTTAGCCTTCCTTTAGAACTATGCTAGAAAAGACCCTTTCACGGGCCCATTGAGAAACTAGTGTAAAACAAGTCTTAAGGATTGCTATGTCAAAATATGGAGACCAAAGCTATCAGTAGAACAAATGTCATTAGTTCTCTAAAGCCTTTTGCTTTTCTGTTGCATCTTCTTTTCTAAGCTCACAGTGTCTCCTCAGCCTCTTTTATGCAGAGAGCAAACCCATCTTCTTTTAAGGCTCCAGAGGTACTTTCTTCTATCTTCTGTTTCTTTCCCAATTTTTCTTTATTTAGTGAGCCCAAATCAACTACATTGCTTACAGTGAAGCACCTACCTGAAGTTGCTTCCATATATTGACTAGTGAAACAGGGTGTACAACTACAGTGAACATGAAAACATTTCTGTGTAAGATGAGGTCTTTTTGCCTATAATTTGACATTTATGGTGGTGATAGGACAAAAAAAATCAAGTTTAAAATAAGCCTGACTAGAAAATAATGTAATACTTTCTTTTTTCTTTTTCAGAGTTTTTATTTTCTCATTTTTTAGCTTCAGCAAACTTGACCTTTTCCATAGCACTCATTTCATTTTTAACCAATTATGCAAATCTAAAAATTCATACTTTCAAATTCATACTTAAAATTAGTGGTATTCAATTTACATTTAAAATGAAATTGAAGTCTCAGTTTTGCACATAGAGAAGAAACTTGTTTTCTGCATTTTGCTGATTTTGAAACAAAAATCAAATTAAATTTTAGTATACAATTCCTCTTCTCGAGACATTATTACTTTATACCAAAATAGAAGAAAAACATTTGCACATTTGGCTATGCCACTTATTTTAATACTTCAGATTTTCTGTGCGTTTAGATATGCCATGTACACAGCAGCGCCTCAGGTTAACTGAAGRTTGTGTCGCATCTTATGATTCTACATACCCTAATTTAGCCTGACATTATGCTTTGGCTCATCACATTAGATTAGATACACGTTGTATGCATATACATGAGAGAATGTTTTTGTACTATGTAGTTACTTTAGAGTGGAGGAGTTGTTACTAAATGTTTGATGTAATCTCAGTATTCAAACTTCCTAGATCATCTGCGGCYTCATATAGAAGGAAATAAAATAGCAGCATACTAATAGTGTTTTCTTCTCTATAGACAAACTGATAAAGAGACCCTGAGAGAAAACCCACAGGAAAAAAGGGATCAGCTGGACCAGAATTTAGGCAACAAGTGGAAAGCATCTGTCAGACCATTGCACACGAGAGAGCCTACGGTTTTGTCTCACGAAAGCCGAGGGAGATCTGGGACATTGCCCAGTGATTACAGATACTCTCAAGAAAACGTGAATGAGAAAAGCAGGGACTGCAATTTGTCTCTTCTTGCATGTTCTGAGCCACAGACCTTGAATGAGAACCACGCCTGTCTGTCACTGGGCAAAGGAGAGGAAAATCACAGAACAGAACCGATACTCCTGAACAAGAAACGTGGACCTGCTCCTCAGAGGCCTCCACCACCTAAAAGAGATAAATACAGGCGACCAGATAATTCTGCACCGCCACTGGGCAGCTCTTCTGAATCTTTGCTGGTAGCTCCCAGCCGACCCATTCCGTCCTCTTCCCCAAGCTCTGCTGAAGTTTTTACCAGTCACTCATCTCTCTCTCAGAGTCCTGCAGCTTTCAATGGAAAACTAAAGAGTGCTAATCTGCAGGAGCTCCAGCAAACGTCATCCACAGAGAATGTTTGTCAGCACTTAGAAGAGAAAACGCACCTTAAGTCTGAGTCTGTATTATCTTCCAAGTATCGTTACCTTCAAAAACCAGARATGGAAACATCAAGGTCCCCTTCTCCTCAGTTTGCGCCACAGAAGCTCACTGATAAACCTCCTGTTTCTGTACAGGATGAGAACCCTACCAGGTATTAGACATAACTCCTTTATTGCTTTAGTAACATTTTGTGCCCAGTTAAGACCTTATTAAGGTTGATTGTTCTATTTCTTTACAAAAAGCAAATCTTTGAGTTCATTAACCATAAACCTTTCCAGCATGTCCTAAAGAGATCCGAAGGACAATAACTATTACTACAACAAAGACTTATGGGAAATTCTAGTTGATGCTGTTAGAATTCTTCAACTGATCTGTGGTTTGTTTTAGTTGACTGATGCTGAATAATGAGCTATGCTGCTCAGGTGTGATAGCTAGTAGATAGTGGAAAATGAAATGGATGGATTAAAATGGATTAGCTATTTTAAGTCTGGACTAAGTTGGAAGATTCCTTCTGTCATCATTTTCCCTAACCTAGTTGCACGTAATGTATGAATCAGAGTAGGGACAAAGCAGATASCGGAAAGGAAACTGTTTCCATTGTGAGAGCATCTGTTTCAAAAAGCTCACACAGTAAGGCCTATTGCCAAATTATGGCTGTTTTCATGTTTGTTTTATTATGGAATTTGGCATTCCAAGTAGTCATCTGAAGGCTCCACAGGGCTATTTATGCTGAAATGGGCTGAAGATTCAGCAGGAGAATGTCAGCCCTTTCTCAATGTAGATAAACTCAGAATTAGACAAACCAAATGAAGTTAATTGATTTCTGTCTCTATCATATGCTACTAATATCATAAAAGGTTATTCTCCTACAAGATGATAAACTGTTCCAGGAAGTTCAGGAGCATTAGTTTTTGTAAATCCTTCAGTGCTTTAGTTCATAGTTAAGGAATGAAAATAAAAACTGCCAGCTGGATTAATGCAGAGGTTGCTTCTCTRAGCAAAAATAGCTGAAATTGCTTTTCTCTGCTGTAACGTGAATGGTTGAATAGACTCAGTCATACTGTTTTCCCATGTGCCATTTGACATAGCAAACATAAATCAGTTTTTCTTTCTGGACATTTTCAGTGGCAGAAAATTTCTTAACCTGTTTTTAACAAGTCTCTTAAAGCCATCATCAGTTATTGTTTTATTTTTGCCTAGATAAAGAACTGGAGGCCCTGAGTTGAAAGGTTGGGGGGAGGGGGAGGGAGAGAGAGAGGGATATGTAAATTTGACTTGATTTACATTGTGCATTTTAAACATGCCTTGATGTTCTTTCTCCTGTGAGAGGAGGAAATAATGAAATTTCATCTTGCAGTGTTTTGAGCAGAAAGCAAAATTAATGCAAYTTATTATAAAAAGTGCAATATGGCATGTGATCTCTAACATTATATGCAAAGGTAGATTAACTTCCTTAATTTATTACTTTAAGAATAGACATTAAGGATGCATGGAAAGATAATTGTATTTGGCCTTCCTTTTTACTAAGCTGTAATGTCAAAATGTGAAGTGAGGTACGCTTAATTATAGGCCYATGTCTGAATGGTATTTTGAAAGTAAAGTGAGTCGTTTACTCTGCATATATTTCATTAACATGTTAAAATCTTGTACACAARCAGTTCTTTTTTGTTTGTGTACAGTTTTTTTCTGTTAATAATTACTTATCTAATRAAACAGGTACTGCAAAAATTGAGGCACAAGCCTACTGTATCTGTAAAAGTGCTGTGGTGTTTATTTCATGAGTAAAATATGTCAAGTACATGTATGTTAATAGTCAATCAGATTGGAGTTATTATTTGTTACTGGCTTCTCACATATGAGCTTTTGGACATGCCAGTTTGCATGCTGTAGGCAGTTAATGTTTAATGTTGTCAGCACGTAGCTGTTTACTCTACTTTGAAGAACATATCTTGTTGATAAACCAAGTAAGTGTGCAAGGTATTCCTGCAACATTTCCTGCAACGTGGGGAAATATTGGTGATGTACAAAACCCAGCTGTTTCCATAGGAAAAGGCTCTTTGGCAATAATAAAAATGAAAAGTTTATGTCATTACATGTACATCAATAAATTTTCAGTGAATAGACACTCAAGTGAAGACTGACTATGCTTGTGGTTGGAATAAAGCTTCGTAGTAGCCACAAGCAGAGTTGCTGCAAATCAAAACTTCAAGCCACAGTTCCACAGATGTAAAACATCAATAAATCACAGGGATGCTTGTTGTTTAATTGGGATTTCTGAAGCACCTAGAACTGTCTTTGCCCTAAGCAAAATCAGCTGACTTGATGATGCCTTAAGTATCTAGAAAATCTTTTACTAGGCAGAGAATAATGTACTCAGAGTCTCAAAATAGATGCCTGGCATTTTAGCTGGRGGATTGCAATCAGTCAAATCCTTCTCTTCCAGTCTCCTCCCACCGCCAACACACACACACTTAAATATGCATCTTGTATTCCCTAAATTCAAAAATGAAACACTGAGCCCCTGAATAGCCAGTGCTTTGAGCTTTTCTCAGATCACACAGAAGTCAAAGGGCATTAGCAAAATGTGTTGTGGAGCGAGCGTGCAGGTGTCCTGGGCTGGTAGGTTTTCATGGTGTCATGGAGATAGACATTCAGGTCCCAGAAGCAGGGTTTTGTTCACAGCACAGTTGACTCCTGCTAGGAGACTCTGCTTCTCTGCAGGATTGCTTGGCCCTGGCTTGGCGCCACGCTGATGTGGCTGCRCAGCTCCTTCATACGAGACTGTGCTTCATGCTGGGGCTGAGAGAGTGAAGAAGTGGTTGTTCCACAGCTGCAGAACTAGTAGCCCCTGCACACCCCGGCATGATAATCTGCTCAATCTAGTGAGTCAAAAAAAAAGTATAGGCCTATTTAAAAACTAAAAGGTTGTGAGGGGAGGAGGAGGAAAGAGCTTTTGAAGCGTTTCAGCTGAGAACATTTTGACTGAATTGTGTGAAGGGAGCAGCTACACACAGTTATATCAGCAGATCAGGGGTACTGACAGGCCTACTTTGCCCACTTCAGCTGTCCCCAAAGCATGAGCCCATGCTTGCAGACCAGGAGCTCAGGCTGAAAAGCAGAYATGAATGTAAACTCTTTAAAGTGACAGTCCCACTTAAAACCATCTTGACTTAAAAAGAATGATGAAGAAGGACATGAAAAGAAGGGTTTCTTATTTAAGGAAACATTCTTTCAGCTTTGTCAGAACATTAATAATAAATGATAGGCTATATCTGCATTGCTGTCACTGCTGTATAGCACAGGCTTAGCCAGACAAGCATGAAGCTCACTGGAGCTGTTTGGAATTCAGCACAGACTAGAAAACCTGCCCCAAAAGCTAGCTCAGGACTCAAGTGTGCCAAAACATTTCCCACAAAGCACTTGAGAGAAGGAGGAAAGTAAATATCTATTTGGAGGCTGCTCATTCAGAAGCAAATGTACCTTTAAAATACAAGATAAAACTGAAAGAGATCATGTCCAATAGATTTTCTTCTCACTATGAAAGCACAGTAAGTRTAAGTTTATTTTTAAGTGACACACCCATACTTATAGGAAAAGAGTCATAATATGTCTTAGTCACTTATCTGAAAGGCAGTAAGCAAGCAGGCCAGATGAAACCAKATATTTTAGCAGTAGGCAATGTTCCCTTGCTTGCAGTAGAGCTTCCAAACCCACATTATGACAGTAATTTTAAACTTTCTGCAAACTCAAACCCACCGAACTAGACTTCAGTTTCTTGTATGGGTAACATAAAGCGCAGATGTTTTAGTAATGTTACTGAACATGTTATTGTCCAATTTAAAATCTAAGTTAGCCTCTTCTTTAAATAGCTTTCCCTGTTGAAGTCCAAGGTGGACCTTTGTATTATATAGTAGAGAATTCCTGCAATAAAACAAAAATATGCAGAACTGTTACATTATCCTTTTGGGTAGCTGTTTTTTTCCTCATTTAACTAGCATACTAGAACACTGCAGTGGGACTTGTTTACTGAACTCCTGTATCTTATATGATACAAACACAAATACATTTTTAAAAATTATATAGCTATGTTCTGAATGATTTCCAGGTTCTCCATATATCTGTTATTCTTGCAGTACAGCATAGTCCTAGCCTGCAGAATGTTTCCATCTGGTCTCTTCCCTTGGAAGAACTAGAAATTGCTGTTAGGGCATCAAAAACTACCCCCACAGCTAAACAGCCAGTCAGGCCAGAAGATGAGGCTGTTGTTGGATACACGTGAGACAACAATGTTGAGCTAGAGGCGTATTTCCTGTGTGTGGCAGCAAAGGGGTAAGAGATTGTTCAGCAACACCATCTCAACATTGGAGTCTGGCTGCTGAGCTCAGACCCTTGTGTTCATGAAACAAAATAGAAACCCTGTTCAGTGAGTGCTGTGCAAGACTGATGTTAGTATTACTTAAAATGAACTAATACTACTTAAAATGTGTGGGCAGAAAAGAAGAAATTCAGATTAAGGGTTTGAGATATGATACAAGGAATATCCCATTACATAGTTTACTTATCTGGGTTTTTGTTTTTTGTATTTGGGTTTCCCCTCTGATTCATGGATAAGAATTGAGATGTGAGGTTCTTATACTTCTAAAGATGAATTTTCCTCATTTTTCAGAATTGAGAGAGTTATAGACAACAATACTACAGTGAAAATGGTTCCCATCAAGATAGTTCATTCTGAGAGCAGTGCGGAGAAGGAGAGTCGGCAAAGTCTTGTTAGTACCATGGAGCCTCCTGCTTTACCCAGTGGTTTAGAGAAGGACCAGATTAAAACACTCAGCACTTCTGAGCAATCCTATTCACGATTCTGTGCTTACACCAGGCAAGGTGTAGAGCCAGAAACCAGAACCAAACCAGCTGACCCTCAACCAGCTGAAGAACCTGGGAACAACTTGAAGGACAGCAGTGCTGCAGCCCCAGCAGTCAGCTATGTGAAGGCCAAAGAGAAGACTTTTGAAGATTGGAAATCAGAGGAACTAGCTAGAGAGATTGTGGGAAGAGATAAGTCTCTAGCAGACATATTAGATCCTAACATGAAAATAAAAACAACCATGGACTTGATGGTCGGAATCTTCCCCAAAGATGAACACCTCTTGGAAGAAGCTCAGCAGCGCAGAAAGCTCCTGCCAAAGGTTCCGTCTCCAAAAATTTCAGAAGAGAAGTGAGTATTGTTTCCTGTGGGCTAGTGTTTCCTTGCAAGTTGCTCTCCAAAGCATGTCAGTTTTCTAAGGGGGACAAAGATGAGGATCTTCCTACTGTTTAGATTTGGGGCTTCTCTAAGGTGGGATTTTCCCTTAGAATAACAATCACTAAAAATAACACTAATGATGTAACTAACCATGGAAAAAAGAGCCATGTTGCATAATATAAAAAATTCCTTGAGACCTGCCTGAAAACTTTGTGTGAAAATTTAAGGAATTATTTATTTCTCCCATTCCTAGGAATAGATATTTTATCAAGCTCATCTAAGCTGGATAGAGCAATATTTTAGCATTTATTGTGTTATGAAAATGTATAAAGACAACTTAAAGTGGGCATAGGGTATTTTCTGCTATTGAATTAGAATAAGAGGAAAAAAAGGATTTAAAATTAAAGGGAAGATGTTGATGTTCTATAAGTCTTTTGTTTTCTTGGTGTGAGTATTAAGTTGTAGCTTTCCCAAGAAGTTCATGTGTAATTCTGTATCCAAAAAGCTAATTAGTTTGCAGTATCCTACATTTAGTAGTCTAAAAGGATACTTCATTCATTTGTAGGAACAGTAGTTTCTATCTATTCTCAATGATAATGACTCTGAAATCTTTGCATTGCTTAGTAAAATGGAGCGTTTCACGTTTCGTTTCCAACTATCTTACTTGTATTTCACTTACGGTAATGCTGAAGGCTTTTCTCTGCTATTTCAACTGTTTCAGCTTTAGCTATGATTGGTGTTCTGTGGAAATCACACAGATTTTCTTCACAACCAGTGTTTACTTATCCTGTAGAAGTCTACTTGTCCTCCTTTGACCTGTATCCTTGTTCCTTCTGATTGTCCTTACAAATAATCAGCTTTTGTGATCACCAATATGGCAATGTCTTTTTCCCCCCATACATTTGAGCATGTGCTGTACCCATAGGTAACTGCTTTCTCTTGAACCCCCTGTTTACTTGGCAAATGATGACTCTAAAAAGTTGTTCTTTCTTTTCAGTGATTAGGACGAAAGGGTAATTAATGAAAGTTTTGACTTTTTACCAGGAAAGAGGAGCAGAGTGTGCCATCTGCTATCTCCCTGACAACCAATTCCACTTACTACAGCACATCTGCACCAAAGGCAGAATTACTGATTAAAATGAAGGACATGCAGGAACAGCAACAGCAGCAGCAGAGTGAAGATGATTCTGAAGATGAGCTGGATCATGACTTGTCAGAAAAGAAGGTAATAGACTTTTCTAAATGTGTAACAGGATGCTTGAAGTGGCATGCTTTTTGTTAACTGCAAAAAATCTCTAAATAAAAGGTCTCCTAGATGTCCAGGTTCACTTAGAAAATCAACCTGTGTGTGTGGTTTTGGAGGTTTGGGCTTTTGGTCTTTTTGGGGGGTGGGGAGTGGGAGGAGTGGGTGGGGTTGGGTTATTCTGAGTGTCACGCTGTGAATTTAGCATTTTAGATGCTTTCTGCAGCTTGATGTATGTTCTGGGGAAGGGGCAAAGGGTAGCGAGGCATTTTTTTTTTAATTTCCAAATAATATTTTTGATCTAGAACCTTTAGTGTATTTCTCTCACTTGCTATGTAAAAAGAAGTGCTAGTGCTCGTGTATCTAAGTCTTAACAGATGGCATTTTTAGTAGCTCCATGTTTTTGAAATTTAGGTCATGGATTTGTGTTTGTGGTGGTGGGGATTCCCTATCTTTTTTTTATTTGTTTGTCTGCTTTCTTGAGCAACAAACTGCTTTGGGAGGTWGGAGGAGTAGAGAGCAAAGTAATACAAGCAGTAGTGGCAAGAGCTAGCTAATCAGCTCAGTGGATACAGTGCAAGTTATTCATCAGGAGGGAGGCAGTCGTCTTGATGTCTGCTCATACTCACCCTCACCACCATCCTTTGGTGCTTTATTTATGATCTAAGGTCAACATAATACTCCAGGACTGAAAATAAAGGTATTTCTATGATTTGAGAAAACATTGACCTACATTAAGGTCATCAAACTCATCTCATTAGTGATTTGGAACAAGATATTTTAATCATAGTTCCCAGTATGGATAAACTGAAGGAAATGGTCTTTTTTTCAGTTGAAGTGATATCGTTTAACTGTTCAGCAAAGCGAGTAATACAATGGTGAGCAAATCTTTTCCATTAATATCAACTCTGTGCTTAATAATCCCTCAGTGTGATCTTGTCCCACAGCGATGCCTTCCATTTGGCTATTAGGAATATATTTAGCTTTAAGAATAAGAGATTCTRTAAGAGTTTCCCACTGATTTTTTGAATGCGAGAGTAGATACCGCTGAATTTGAAGAGGCGGTAGTGTTTTCTATTCTTTTTTTTTCCTCCAAATTCCGTCTTCCCCATCCGTTCACCATGTTGCACAGCGCATGTACTGACAGCTGTATTAGACAAATTAAGGATTTCACTACATTTGGGATCATTTGTTTTTATCTAGTTCCACATTTGAGAGAATCACCTTCATCATTTTTGCTAGAATTACTTTCCATCTCATGATGGAGAGTGTGGGGGGGGGCAGTTTAAACTTTCCTTATTTGCCCAGCAAACTAAAACTTTTATAAGCCAAAATGCCATTTATTTGGGTTGRTTTCTCTGAACAGGAAAAGCATTGTCCCCCTTTACATACTCTTTCTCCTTCCCTCCCTCCATTCCCCCTACTTCACCACTAACCATGTAAAATGAGAAATATTTCATGAAGAGCTTTTAGTAGAGCTTCATCTTCTCTGTGTGTACAGTCATAACCAGACACACATATTGCTGCTTATTTCTCTGCCTACTCCTCCCCATGCAGTAGAATGTGAACACTCAGTTCAGTGGGCTTTCATCTTAGATCTTGTCAGAAAACATATATAACCGGCAGTAAGTGGGTCATAGCATCCTTATAAAACAACAAGAATATATGAATTGGCCCAACTTCACATATTTGGCAGCAGTTTGAGAGAATTGTTAAGGGCCTGAACACTTCAATAACACAGTTTGTTTTTGTTTAGTTTAGAAGAGACATATGCCCAGAACCTGTTACTGATTCCTAGAAATCAGTCAATTCGGTTATGAGATATCTTAATTTTAGTCCACTGTGGACACTGTGGAATGATTATAATACTTTTTTCTTCTAGGCTTTGCAAACCAGAAATGTATAGTGCTTTTTTCTTCTTCTTTTTCCCCTTTTTAGCAGCTGTAAAGTAATGACACATGCATTTGAAATAAGTATAGGAATTTCATGTAGAAGCACTTCAGAAAATCCATTTTAAATTGTTTGGGACAATCCATATATTCCCAGCAGGAAGGGAATGTATGTGTTTTATGTATTGAGTTTTAAGTAGATTTACCATAATTATAGAACGGCTGGATTTTTACAGGTATTGAAGACACTACCAACATGTTTTTAGTAATAAGGAAAAGCCATGTGTGGCCAAGTAGGTCCTTGCTGCCATTAGGAAAGTGTCAGCAGCTCCTGCAGAATATAAATGTTCACTGAAAAAGAGTTTCTCCCCTTCTCAGGCCTGAGCCTAATGTGAAATGGAGCAATGAGCTGAGAGCAGAGTAAGTTGTGTAAAGCATGCTAAGCAGCATTCTGTGCTGTGCTCGTTTCTGTGTTGCTAGTCAGATCAGTGAGTATTACTGGAAAAAGATCAGGTTTTATTATTGTCTTGTTTACTGGTACAGAATTCACAGCTGTAAATTATTCATCTGCCAGTTGCAAGATGTAAGGTAGTTCAATGCCAGTCTTCTGGCTCTGTAGATCTCGAACACAGCACAGGTTTTCTGCTGTTCAGCAAAACTACACAGTGAACTCTCAGTTGCTACATACGGAGACTGCTTCATCTGCGTCGGAAGCAGTCAGTGACCATAATCCAATTCTTAATGGCTAAGACACTTTTAAAGAATTGCAAGTACTTCTGGCCCTCTCACCTTTACAAGTGGTCCTTTAAAGGTTAGCCTCAGCCACTTGTAGGCATCTAAGCAGGGTGCTACTGGGAAGACTACTCTCTTTTTAAAAAAAACTTTTCGGTAGATATAAACCACATAGCTGATCTGGACTGTCAGTSTAGATTGGCAAATCCAGAATAACGTGCTTTTTGGTATTTTTTTTTYCCATTTTAGAGAGTCACAGCACAGSTACAGAAGAGAAAAATTCAATAGYATGGAGCACAACTCTATTTAGGTGTGYGTCAGATGGTGAAGCAATAGTGTTGTTAAATTTGCATGTCATCTAAGGGAAATAAGAGTGTAGCACTGTGACCTACATTATCCAAATCAAACTGCATTTGCATTGAGGGGGGGAAAAATCAAATCCTGCAGATTAATCAGTCAGTAAAGCAGGCATCTGTAAAACTGCTTACTACTGTAATCTTTTGGGCACTCAGACTAACAAATAACTCGAATCCAGATTAACCTGGCCCAAGTATATTAAATCAAAAAGAAAAGAACCAGCCCAGATAATCCATGTGTTTGAATTTTCACTTTCAAAAAGGCTGCTAGATTTTCAGGGTATAGTTGCTCCCTGTTAAAATGGCAGACTTTTCTTTGTTCCCAAAATAAATTGACGGTGACTGTACAGTAGCATCTAAAAGCAGGATTAGGAATCAGTATACTTCTCAGTAATCATAGAGGCAGATTTGGATTTGGAAAGCACAGTTTCCAAAGAATGTCATGAGTAATTTTTTTTCAAAAAAAAACAAAGAGGTACCATGAAATAATAACTGCTTTTTACTATATGATYTTCATTTAGAAATTGTATGAGCAAGTGTATATTTAGAGAAAGCTTTGGGAATTTATCTTACCTGAAATTAGCTGAATCCTAAGTAGGCATCTGCATTTAAATTAACTATGCATTTTTAGAGTGTGGTTCATCCTATTTTGGGGTAGATGACTAGCTAAAATAAGTTCCGTTCTTTGTGCACAACCAAAACTTAATGGACATAGCCTTAATGGACAAGGCCCYCAAATATGGGGAGGTATCAGGGCAGAGCACATGGAGCATAAGTCATTAAGTGTATTCTCTGCTGGTGACTCACCTGAAATGCTTTTTCTAGGCCCAGATGTGTGTATCCAAGGCAGTAGGGGATTATAGTGGAGACCTGACAAGCTGCAAATGAGATGATATATTTGCCTGGCATAGGACAGTGGCATACAAAGATACTAGTTTGCTCCTTTGTCAGTGTCACGTTGCACAGCTTTGCACAGGGCTGCTCTGTACACTACAGGTTACATATCCCATTCGGCGCCACAGGGTTTGTGATTTCCTCACAGAGATGCTAAAAAGCAGTATCACTTTTAAGATTTCCTGCAAATGGAAGGACTACTATTGGGGGGATGTTAATTTTATACAGAAAAGAAGAAAATGTTGAACAGTGTCCTAGTTTTAACTGTGGCATGAGTAAAATGCAGGATTATTTTCCTGGTACTGTTCATCTTCCTAAAGTGTAGCTGTTCAGAAAGGTAGTGTGGACATGGTATTCAGAGAGAAAAGGATGCACAGCACTTTTTGCTGGTCTGTAGCAGGCTTTGAAGTGCTTCTAAGTAGAAGCAGTAATGATCATAAAAAGGAAAGTCCTTCATCTTTTGCCACAAAGGTGAATTGCTCAAACACAGGTSTCTCAAGCTGAGCATTGTAGACCTACATCCTGAATCTTTGAATCCRGCAATATTATAGTTATTGTAGACAAATAGGTGTGTATTTATTTGTAATGCACTCATTTGCAAAGCTACATGAGAGTTTCAGCATGACTTTCAGAAGGAGAAGTGGAAACAATGCAGAAATACTAATGAATTCTTATCTTTATTTCCGCAGCAAGAACTCATTGACAGCATTAGTAGGAAGCTGCAGGTGCTGAGGGAAGCACGAGAGACACTTCTGGAAGACATCCAAGCAAATAACATACTGGGGGAGGAGGTAGAGGCCATTGTGAAAGAAGTTTGCAAACCAAATGAGTTTGACAAATTCAAGATGTTTATTGGGGACCTGGACAAAGTGGTCAACCTCCTACTGTCACTGTCAGGTCGTCTGGCCCGGGTGGAAAATGCCCTTAATAACTTGGATGAAAATACATCTCCTGAAGAACGGGTGAGAAAGCCCAGTAGTAATATCATTGCATTTAGTGAATCTGATATAGGAGTTTTGTTTGCTTGGTTTTGTTTATCTAAAATCCAGAATTCAAGATGGGGGAAAATTAAGGGATAAATCTCATAAGATTGTTTTCTTTACATTTCTTAAAACTTTCCTCTTTACCTTGAAATTTCTCAACTATGAGTGAATTGATCAGGAAAAGTAATGATTTTGGAGTACAGCAGTTGTTGGCGATGCAACATATTGGAGAATAGACTTGTTGAGGCAGGACTGAAGAAAGAGAGGAGCTATTGATACAAGCATAACGAGGCAAATGGAAATTCTGCTCTTTAAACAGTTTCAAAAGATGGGAAAAGGAACAAGCAGTAGTGTCACTTTGTGCTGTAATGCAGAAAGTTTACAGATTCCTTTATACTTGACAAGAATCGTGTTTATTACTGCTAAATGCATACAGATAAGACAAAAATAAAATATTTGATATATTTTCATATGATGCAAATGCACTACAGCTTCCTGTACAATGCCTGGCAAGAAATAAGAGCAAGGACTGGCAGAAGGACAAGCTTTAAAAAAAAGGGTGGTAGGGTTTGTTTGTTTGTTTTTAAGGAGAAAACRTACTTCTTATCATCCAACTAGAATAGACTGATAGAATGGTATAGAATGATATAGAAGAATCCCAGCAGATGTGGAATTTAAGGAGTGCTCTAGATACTTCTACCCGTTGCACGCGACAGATGCTGTCAGCACTGTGTTTAGTTTCAGATCCCAGTAGGTCTTGGCTAGATATCTAGTGATATAGTTATGTATCATAGGAAAATTGTAGATATGTGGAGAATTTAAAGGTTTAAAGGTATAAAAGGGGGGCAGGGGTATGTGTCACATGAGTTTAGACTCTACAATTAAATGGGATTTTTTGCTTGCAKTTGAGAAGTGAAATGCGGAAAGTCCACCTAAGCATTGTAACAGAATTCGATCTGTGAGCAATGAATTTGTTTTGTTTGTGCTGATAGACTCTCATTTAATCAGTAAAGGTCCTTAAGTGCTGGGTCTGGTTAAAAATTGGGTTTCTTGCTGTTTGCCAAACATATTTATTTAATGGCAAAGAGAAGCTATTTGGCAGCTTAGTAGAGGGCAGATCAAAGCTTTTGAAACTTAGAAGAACTTGTAGGCCACTTCTRTGTTTTAAATACGGTTGTGATTTTCTAATGAGCTCAAAGATGGGGAGTGCGAGCTAGGGAAAGAGCTACCAGCAGGTGACAGGATAACATAGGAGAATGCTTGAGAGCCATATTAAAGTTAACTTATTCAACTAAATGTGGAGAAGGAAGAAGGTGAGTGTTTGATGTCATAAAGGCAATTAGAAATTGTCTGCATGTTCTGCCAGAACCTTTTCAAAWTTAAACTGACGTAAATCCAAATGCCTAACAAACTCCAATTCTCTTTCATATTCTTATGTRCTGACACCATAGTCTTGCCGTAGTAACATCAGAAATAAGTTTGTCTCTAAGTGTCAGTCAGAGATGCTTCTCAGGCACATAAACTACCCAAGCAAATCAACTATAAATACAGTGTAGGTTGGGTTACATGTGCGTATCTTTGAACAATGAGATGCTCTGTCGTTGCTCTCTTCTGCCACAAGAAACAAAATCRAGTATCTTGACTTTTTGCAGCTGAAAGGAAGCTAATCTGAAATAGCTGCCAAACACCTTCCTTCCACACAGTGAGACCGGTGTCTTCCCATTACCTTCATTATCAACAAAGCCAAAATATGTTCAGATCTCTAAAGTGCTGAGCCAGCTGTCCACAGATTAGATCAGGTGCCTAGACCTTCCAGGCCTGTTATTGAGAGACTAGGGATAAGTGCCAATGCTGTTGTTTATATAGCAGTTGAGGAACTGAATGCTGGGCAGTCAAATATATGGAGGAAGTCCCTCTTCATATGGTTTGGTTCAAAATATCAAACAGTTCTTGAAGAAAAGCTCTCCCATGGAGGAGTCAAAAWTTGTTTCATCAGAGCAGAGTAGGATGGCATGTTTTTGGCACTTCCAAACTGGAGGGGAGAAACACCCTTCTGGATTATTCTTTGCTTAGATCGGTTGAAATCTGAGGATAACAGCCTCTAAACCATCTGATAGTATGGTGTGTGCCAGCATAAAGGCCTGGTGAACCATTTACCAACTGCTCAAAAAATCTTCTCAGGAGTGCTATCTTGAGCCTGCCACAGAGTGTTTCATTTCATCCTTCAAAACAAGTTTTTCAGAGTCAGTCATCTTTGGCAGAAATAAAAGCAAGTTCAAAGGATCCCTGTAACCTTCTACCCATCTACATCCTATTTTTCTAAGATACACCCTAAACCTTCACAAGGATACTGATACTAAGATCTCAAGCAAAGTTCAGGCAGAAAGTGGTATTTGCTTTCCTTACATTGTTAGGTTATTCCTGTTCATCTTAAAGTCATGTTATAGGCATGGCAAGAAGAAATTGTTTAATGCAAGTAACTGGAATTGCTAATAAGGRCTATACATTTGATTGTCTTGTGTCTGTGGACTATGATAGAAGATTGCTTGAAAGGTGATGCTATTTCATCCCAAAGATTAGCTGGATAATGTGTGCAATTGCAGTACTARTTAGTTGATGCATGTTCCCTTGTGTTCATCAAATTTGGTCTGTCTAAATACTTCTTCCACCTTTTAGTAGATACATACAAGTTGCAGAGCTACTCTGCAGAGCAGTCTAGCCACGTTTGTTAGTTTGGACTTGGCTGCTAGTCCCACTGGTGAATTTAGATGAGAGGTACTCCCATCTCTTTGTAGCAGATGGCTCTGCTTGCGAGTTACTTGCAGTGGGGTTTTCATTAGCAAGCACTCAAGGACAACTGAAATTGGTCTTTCTATTGATGTGTGATTCCTGTGACTTGTCTTACATGGCTTCCCAACCTGAATTAATCTAGGCTGTGTAATTTATGTAAATCTAGAGGGAAAGTCTGAAAGCATTTTACTCTCCAAGCTTTGTGCCGTCTACAGTAAAAGAGGCAACACACGGTACAAGTGCAGCTCTGATAGGTCTGTTAAAGCTTGCTGGAGTGCATCCCCCTTTGTCTCATGTCTTGAAGTGCTGCAGTTTCTGTAGTCTGCAGAATCATTTTTCCGTAAGTTCTTTAGGCTTATTGTAGCATATGTGATTTAAAATGTAAAAATGAAACAGTGGTCAAGTTTACTTTAACAATTTCACAAGAACAGACTGCAGCATATTTGAAGACAAAGGTTCTCAAAAGAGAATCCATCAATGAAATAAAGGTAAAAAATCATGGAGTTGCACGTCTTCGAGGCATTTTCCGATTAAATGCAGAAGAGCTGTACTGGAGTTTTTAACATCAGAGTAGGCCAGCCATATTCACTGTCACTGGAAAAAAGCACTTGCCTATAGGTAGACATCTGAAGTTGGTCAGATTAATAACACTCACATTTCTTTCCATATACTATTAAAGAAGTATAGCTGAGTGACTCGGATGTGGCTACCTATTGTATAGACAGGGGAAGTTGAGTGAGATGAACCTCACCTTTTTGCCTTGTGCATATGTGTGAATAGGATATAAAACTCCTGTCCTCTATCTTATCTCTTCTGTGTGATTCTTTGTTCAGCCTTCCTTTTTCCTATTCTGTCTCTCACTCATTTATTAGATTTCAGATGGTAGGAATTTTTGTCTGGCCAGAATATCACTTACAGCAGAGCAGACCTCTGTAAACCAGCAGTGTCTCAGACAAATACCCTTTTCTGTTACAGCTGAGAGATGGTGATTATTGTGAGGGGGAAAAAAGATAGAAATATTATTGCTCTGTTGTGAAGATGATGCTTTTTGTTATTTTTCATGATAAACCAGATTACAGCAGAACTGCAAAATACTGTAGTGTCGTGAACTATGGAAGGACGAATCACTCCATTTTTTATAATGTGGCTGTGTTCCTGATAGCTGTAGCTATTTGAGTGTGAAAGTTTGTTGTGTTGAAGACGAAATGCAGATCGGTGAAGTCTTATTTCAGAGAACTTGACTGTTTCCCAAAGGTGGCAGCTTTTTTTTTAGTAATACTTCCAAAACTGTTAAATAATAAAGTATTATTTGAAGTTCTTGCTACTGAAGCTACTAGAAATGATTGCTGCGTCTTTTATTGACTCAATAATTTTTATTCCTGTTTGTTAATCCCTTTTATTTAGAATTCATTTCAATCTTATTTCACTTCTCTATGTATTCAGGAAAATCTTTGCCTTGTAGATAGAACACGCTTGAAAGTTAAACACTGAACCTGTTGTCCTAACCTGGTGAGCCCACTGGAGTTTTTAACCTTTTTTCTTTTTTCCTAAGCGGACATTGGTAGAGAAGCAGAAGCTGCTAACACAACAACATGAAGATGCAAAAGAACTGAAGGAAAACCTGGATCGTCGGGAGCGCATTGTYTTTGACATTTTGGCAAATTACCTGAGCGAAGAGAACTTAGCAGACTATGAGCACTTTGTAAAAATGAAGTCGGCCCTCATCATTGAGCAGCGAGAGCTTGAGGACAAGATCAAGCTGGGGGAGGAGCAACTCAAGTGTCTGACTGATAGCCTCCAACCTGAACGGCTCAAATAAGGGGACTGAGTTTGACCAAGAACATGAAAAATGGGAAAGAAGAAAGGGATAGGGGAGCTTCCAAGTATACAAATGAGTATCTTGGCTTGTCTTGAGTGTTCAGTAGAGAAACAAGCGTACAAGAGAAAAATAGCTCTCAACAGCAATAATGCTCTTTCTTTCATTTTTGGGATGATGTATTTAATTTTTTACAACGCGTTTTTATTGCTGGATTCTACAGCCACTCCTCATTGCTTAACTTAGAGAAAGCTTCACAGAAGGGGCTAGACTTTTAACCTTTCTGCTGKGTAAGTTGGAAGTCTGTGACAGTTRTGCATGCAGACAGCAATGTTTCTTAGACTAGAATGTATACTTCCTTTATACTCAGATGTTGTACAGACTGTTGGGCAACCCAGCAGCAAATTATGAATACACACAAATTCAGAAGCTCTAAATGCAGTGGCTTTTTATTTCCTTTTTTAAAAGGCACATTAAATAGGGGAATTGTGCATCTTACAGCTAGTATATTCACATTGCTGAAATGTAGTGTCACTCTGATCCTGTGGCATCAGACACTTTTTTGTAATGTTGTATATAAGATGATGGCACTTTCCCCTTGCAGAACTTTTAAATCAGTCTCAGTTAAACACTTGTTAAAACAACTTGCAAATCACCTAATTTCTACATTGCTGAAGATTAAAGAAAAAAAGAGAAAAAAAAAGAAGAGAGAGTCGTAGACCCTCTCTTACTGTAATACAAGTGATTTTTCTTACCAAGTTGTACTTGATTTAAGAAACAAGCTGCAAGTACTGCGCTGATTTTGTTCAAAACATTTCTCATCTAAGTTATTTGGAAAATTCGTTTGCTTTTTCTTKTGCTTACTGTGTATGTTTTCATTCTCCCTCCAAATAATTGCTATGTTTTATGAAAATAAACGTCAGGTAAGGACACTGCTTCTATTTTACTTCTGATTGCTTAACATTATGCTGGTTTTATATAGATAGTTAAATTATATTGAAGTTGACCCACATAATGCTATTCCTTTTATCTGCTTTCTCAGACCACCAAATGCAATATAAACAGCTTTGCCCGTGTAAATACCGTGCATTACTCAGAGCAAGTCTGCTTCATAACTGTGAACAGCCATGGCTTTTGGGTTTGTTTTTTTTTTTTTATCACACTGATAAATGACAGGATGCTATTTCTCAGTATCAGATTACTGATTGTGTTCTAGTAATACTGCCATTGAATAGAAGCGATAAGTCCCAGCACCACTAAGAAGAAGTGCTAACACATGTCTTAGCACAGAGATACAGGTTAGGTTGGCTTGCTCTGATATCTACAGAGAAATTCTGTAGTGTGTACATGTCATCATTTATGTTAAGATAAAGTGTTATGGTCAAAGGGAAATCTTGGATGACTTTGTGTATAGGCCATTTACATTGTAGTAAGTACCATTTATCTGTCCTTTAACTAAACAAACAGATTGCCCAACAGGAAAACATTTTTGAGGCTGAAGTGAATGCCAGTCTGTAGCTAAACAGATTGAAAATACAAGTAATTAAATGTTAAAAGAAGAGAGAGAAGAATTCTTTATGCCATCCCCATAGTGACAGCGCTCACAAAARGTTTTCTGTTCTTCTTATCTGAATCATCTCTTCTGAGGAAATGGAACCGGAGAGACACTGATCAGTGAATTCCTTGCAATCTGGGGAGTCATGCAGAAATCTTCTGGAACCAGTTGCAAAACAGGTGCAAAAGTTAAAAGGACTGTTTTCCCCTACTATAATGCACTAATGTGTGTACATGGACCAAATCTTTAATGGAATTATGCTGATGTATATCAGCCGAAGTCAGATGGAGCTGCCACTTTGTAGAAGCTGCAGCTGACCTTGGTTTCTTCCTCCTGGTTCCAAAATGCAGACATCTGGTATCTCTCAATTATTTGCTGCTATGTTCCTAGGGCAGGTGATCCCTTTTTGTCCTTAGACTCATCCCTTGAGCATAATAGACCCAAAACTAAGTAACTTCTGAATAAATTATGCTTGTCTTTAGCTGAAAAGAGAGTGCATTGTTTTATCTGTGGCATTTTAAAAATTTTACATATTGTGGTTATTCTGAAATGTGTATGTGAAATGTGAATAATAATATAATTGCAATGTGTTTGTATACAGTGCTTTGATTTAGATCTTTCTGATAAAAGATAGCAATATTGCGAATGCTATATATATATATATATATATATTATCCTTTTCACAGAACAGTTGCATAGTCACCATTTTCTCCATTCCTTTTTTAAAACTGTGTTCAAAATCTCCCATCCTGGGAACCTGAAGATGGTTGCCTCCCAATGTTATATGTAAATCTGTAAATAGCTGTACTGTTGCTTTTTGAAAAAATCTGGTGCTAATGTTTTTCCTTTGGCATCTTTGGGAATGGCTATTTCTTCACCTTACGTTGTTCTCAATTTTAGATCTCTTTGTATAGTGAAAGATTTCCACTATGTTTCTCCACTTGTTTGAATTTTGCAGCCCAGAGTGAAAATGTGTACAGTTTTCCTGCTTGAAACTTAACACCTACCTACTGACAAATGATATTGCTTGACTTTGAAAAAATAAACTGTATATTTCAATGTACAGAGCTAGTGTTTGTGTGGAGTTATAAGTGTCAAAACCTACTATTTTACTGTGCAGCATTAGCTGTCTTATGGGGGCATAAAAAGAGCGCTTATAGCTTTTAAAGGCCAAGCCAGTTATCTGGTGGTTGAGGTAGACTACTTGCTTTTCGTGTAGATGAATTTGATTGTCCCCAGGTCCACAGTGTAAGTACCAGAAATGTGTTAATGT
>NW_028186867.1:1951302-1958410 GCF_003343005.1 Rhea americana | reverse complement strand
AGAGAAAGAGTGTGTGTCATATGAGAGGGTAGAAAGGAAGAACTGTTAGGAGGTGGATAAAACTGATCTCCTTTGTGACCTATGAAGTATATACCAGGGAAGGAGTTATGGTTTTTCTGCTAGGGGAAGTATGCTGTTTTGGCTTGGTCTTTGTTCTGTGTTTAGAATGATACTTCATATGGAAATACTTTAAGCCAGAGGTTCTCTCTCTCTCTCTTTTTTTTTTTTTTTTTTTTTTTTTCAAAAAAACAGATCACTGAGCCCTTCATTTCTAGGAGACTTCCATAGAAACTTTTGAATTTCAACTTAATGGCGGTTCTCAGGTTACTGCAGAATATCTTACCATATCAGGAAACACTGGCAAACATACACAAATGTGTGGTAGACATGACCACAGATAACCTATTGTGGCTTGATAAACCATATTGAAAATCAATTGTCTGTGAAGATCTTCGTTGCAGGAGTTGTGCAGGAAAAGAAGCTAGGAAAAGAAAAAGTAGTTCTAGTTTCAATTTTTGCAAGTTTTTTTCTAAATTTTTAGTGATGCTTTGTATCTTCTTTCTTCTCTGCTCTTCCATATGCATCTCTGTCCTTGCTTTCCTGCTCAATTGGTTTGAAGCAGGATGGTAGCCAGTGGAGAATGGCAATATACTTCTTGTGTACTGTTTGAAGAATTTGCGTTTCTTCAGTTCAAATAAAACTTTCTTCTGTTTGGGGGAATTCAAGCACCTTGGATTTCAAAGGAGTCATCTTACACTTTTTCATTATGTCTCTTCCTAATCAAAATCTATTGATTAATGTTTATGTACTTAATTGTCTCAGCTTTTACAATTGAAGTAATCTGTTAGCAATCCACTAGCTAGCAAGACTTCATGATGACTCTGCAGTAACATACTGCCTCCTATTTGATGATGATGATGTTTAGTATAGAAGTTCGTAAGTTTGTCATAGTTAAAAGCTTCTCAGTTCCCTTTTTTTTAAGAGTATAGATAGTTTTTCTACATATTTATTTGAGCAGCACCTATCCACACCACATAGTGCATGCTGTCCTGTTGTAAAAAMCAATAATTGCAGCTTAAAAGTACTGGAGTACGTGTTGCCAGTTATGCTAGCAGTGGTAAATTGGTCATTACTTTCACTTATCACAGTCTACTCTGTTACTTAAGCAATTATAATGTTCTACARAACATAAAATGAGTTACCCACGCTCTGTGATTTAGAAGCTTACCTCTGAATTCCTGGACTTCTTTCTTCCTACCTACTGTTCTGATAATGCTTCTACAAATAAAATTACTGTATTTGCGGTAGCTTAGCTTAATTGTAACTTAATACATCTCAGAACAAAATCCAAGTTGCTACAAATTATAGCAGTTCAAGCAGCATAAGATATTTTGCTCCCAGACCACAATAGCATACCTACAAGCAGAGTAGATGATAATCTTTTAAAACTGTCTAACTTCACGACACTGTTCTCAACTATAACCAATTGGGCATACACGTTAYAGGCAATTGGCCAAAGCAGTTTAACCTTTTCTGAGAAGAAGACTAATAAAATACATTTTTTCTCCCATGTTAAAACTTCTCACATGTATTTTATCTTCAAGGACTTTGATATCTCTCTATATTGGAGGCAGGTTGGCTTTGTATCTCAGATATGCCTTCTGCTAATGCCAAAATGTTATTTTGGTAGAGCTGAAAAGTCCAAAAGCTTGATAGGAATTGACAAAATCCTCCTGATAAGATTTTCTTTCAAGCACGGATATTTCACTATCCAGCTGTCTTCAGATTCTTTCTTTATAAGGTAAGCTTAAGTCTTGTTCTAACAGCCTCAGAGAAATCTAAGTACAACGAGCAACTGCAGAGTAAATAATAAGTGATGGAAGATAACATTATCTCTATATCTGAGTATACAAACATGAGTCTGTGCATAACATTCATAGCCACTCCCAAGAGTTACAACTTAGCAGCCTTCATACTCAGGTATGGTTCCTTCAAMGACGAAAGAGGAAATCCAGCTATAATGATCTAGGTGGTCAACCTAGCTCTGAAAGGGGTGGAGCAAGTCGAATTCTTTTCCTTCACTCTGCCCCCCTCACTGTTTTTTTTAGTTTATTTTTAAACATTAATGGAGCAGTGAAACCAATCTGAAGGAACTGGAAAACTAAGAAAACCTGAATGGATCTTCACCCTGAAGGAAATAAAGCCAAACAAGCAGTAAAGTGCAAGTGTTAAGGAAAGTGCCAAAGGTTGTTCAGCAGGCAGCTGCAAGTGCATTTTCCTGTTGTTTTTTTCTAGTTCCTCTGAAGTGCCTGGGTGCATCCACTGGTATGAACATCTTTACTGAAGTCCAGCTTTTCCTCTCCAGTGCACTTTAGACCTGGATTACCATTTAGGTACATAGATGATGGTCTAATCAGCCTTGATTCCCTCTATGGGTAAGCTGGGATAAACTTACCTCAAAGGGTTAATTCAAGCCAGGTGTCTATCCCTTTCCCCTCTTTCCTTTCTCCAGGAAGGCATCTGAATGGCTTTGAAATCAAAATGGGATAGACTAGGCCTTCGGTGACTCACCAAGCRCACAATTCTTATCCCAGAGCTAAATGCCCAGATGGAGTGATACAGTACTAATTGTAGGTCCTTTTGTTTTGCCAAATGCCTGCACTTATTGAATCCTTTTAATTTGGATACAGTCTATGTCTCTGGGTTTTGAGATCTAGGAAATCTTATGAGACAGTATTGAGTTACTCTCTTCTCCAAATACTTTGTTTATTTGTATATACTTTGAGAAGTAAACAAAATAGGAGAAAAGGCTATTTTTACAGCAATGGAGAAAGAAAAACAACTGATTGTGTATAATCTATTGTCGCAYCAGTCTGGCAAAGGTGGACCTACTTAGACCAGCATTTTTATGCAATGGGCAGTTCCACCACACAAATAAGAGTGAGTTAATTACAGAAGAGGCATGGTCACCACTTGCCACTTATATGGCAGATCACACGAACRGGGTGATGGACCACAGACCAAAAATCAATGACTCCTGAAACCTGTTTGTGGTTGCAGGGAATGATCAGCTAGCATGAACTCTATGAAATGCTCTAGTAAAAAAAAAGGCTAAAGTAGTACTTCAATGGAAGAGAAGGGTAACACTGGGTAAAAGCAATGATATCTTGCTATACAACRTTAGTGCAAACATGCTAAACATTGTGTCTAATTCTATCCATAGWTTAACAAAGCTGTTGAAAAACTGGAAAACATGAGAAAGGAACCATTTAAATTATTAGAGAACAGAGTATCTCGTAATACCTATACTAAAGAACTCTCWCTGATCAAAACTGAGATGAGAACATTACAAGCACGCTCTCTCTCTATATATATACATATATACATACATAAAATGTATTATGCAATATCACATACTAAAGGATACTCATTTATCAGAGAAAGTCATATTAAGAACCAGTAAGTATAAGCCAGATACATGAAATTAGGTATGTATGTCCAAGGTTGTCAAGAAGGTAGCCCTGTTGATGTAAATTCTAGGGAAAGATGCAATGTGAAGGTCAGATTTTAAGCCTGTGGAAATCAGGAAATTCAGAATGAAAATTTTATGGTTACCATAAATCTGTCCTTCATGTTTGAACTTATATCACATAGTTGTATACCAAGGTGTGCCCGCTTTAGTAAACATTTGTGTTGCCAACGATTTTATAACTGGGATCTTAGAAGAGCAGAGGCAATCATCGCACCAGGCTTTTGTAAAGTAACAGGAAAGAAGAACACACAGATATATGTTTACAAGTTCCTAGATTTGAAAATGAGGCTTGAGTGCTCCAGTCAGCATATCTGAGTTGGAAGATCTTTGTTTCTTCCACTACAGATGTTCTCAACATATGCAGCTACAGTCCAGGTTTTGCTGCAAAGCTCTTCTCCTTGTATTAGATTAGTTGTTAAGTTCAYATTCATTTTTCCTCACCATCGTGTCTTCTGGACAATGTGTTGCATACTGCTGAGTCTTCTACCAGYACTCTCATGCTGCCAAACTCAGCTTTCCATAAAAGCTTTACCCGAGGCCAACAAAAAGCTGATCCCACCTTCATCAGGTCCRTCCAGGTTTTGGGCACCTTTTTGAAACTCCCTCTCATGTTGGAACAGACATAGTTGAAGGATTAATGACATGTCATCTCCCTTGCCTTATAATTTGTGAACTGGCTAAGAAGTTCTTTGAGGGAAGGCAGTCTGACATCTCCCCATCCCCCAGGTAAATAACAGGCTGGTACAAGGACAAAAAGAAAAACCACCTTGCCTTTAAGATAACGTTGTTRCAAGAAATCACTTTTGAAAAGCACCTGCCCTTCATGAACTTATGGAATTTGCCCCTGTCTGGAGCTCTTTACTGAACTCTCCTTGCTGATACCTTGTTTTTGATGGTAGTGTAGTTCGTAAGTAATCTTTCTATGTTGCTTTCTGTATAATCCTATTTCATGCATGTTCTGCCTTGCCAGAATATTTGTAACTGTCTCCTACTGTGTTAATCACAGTCATGCCATGTCACTGCTCAGCTATAACAATATCGGGAGGGGACAAAGGCAGAAAAGCTTCTTAGGGTGTCGGTAAGGATCTTGTAAGCAGGGTTATAGCCATGGTGGTGATTAATGTCAGCTAATGAACAACCAGTGATTCACATGCACCTCCTACAGTTGTACTTTAGCAATGCCCTGTGATTTGAGCAGGAAGTTGCTTTGTAAAGTTTTAAAACCCAATGGTATCTTACCAGGTAAAGGTTTTTATTGGACCTTTAATTCCATTCCCTTTAACGGAAATTTATTGGAATTTGATTTTCACATGACTTCTAATGGCTGATAATAACTAGCTGATATGTCAGTGCCAATGAACTGAAAAAAGCTTGGAATTTTAACTCTGCAGTGTTTTCACACTTCACAAATACTGCCAAGGCAGAGTGAAAACTGTGTATGACATGTTGATAACATCCTCTCGTCAGGTAGTCTTTCTACCAGCTCTAAAATGTCAACAAGTCTGAGGAAAACATGCCTTTGTTAAGCTTTGAATGACCTACTTTTTGGTATCTGGGAATAACCGGAAAACTACTCATACCAGAAGAGTGTATCTAATTTTAGAAGCCTTTCATTTTGTGCACGTGAGTTTTCAAGTGTTCTGCTTCTCTGGGAAAAATATGAATTTCTTGTTGAGCCAAAGACAAATTTTGTTGGTTTTTAATTAGCCCCTTGTTGAGTCATGATCACAGTGAAATCATCTATCTTGAAAATTTAATCTATAATTAACATATGAATTTTGCTTCAAAAACAAATACTAAGCTCATTCCAAGAGAAATACGACTGCTGGTCTTTGAAGAAGACTTCTGAACTAACTGTGCAGGGAATAATCCAGGAAGCTCTATTTTGTTTGTTTCCATTTCCTTCTCTTTCTTAATTCACTTCTAATAGAAGRATAAACTTCCCATTAGGAATTTTTCATGAGTCTTCTAGCACAGTGGCAACCCCAGAGAAATTAGGGACAAAAGAAGACTTGCTAGTGTGTCAGTAGAGACACTGAGGACACTACTGCTGGTGTTGCAGGTAGATGAAGGGTCACAAACCCTGACAAAATTTGCATAAAAGAGGCAATAAACAAGTATTTGGCCATTGGTATGGACATTAGTGTTGTATAAGATTATTTGCAAGAGAATAAGTCTACATATGAGCTAACTACAGGCCCCCCAGATTGCATTACCTAAATTGAACTTTGAGCCGTATACCTCTTGCTAGGATGCACAGCATGTAAACAGAGCCCACTGGAGTGTCAAACTAAAATATGGGCTTAATTCTCACCCTCACCAGACAGAAAAATAGGAGAATGTAGAGGATGGTAGGCACTGAGGATTTGGGATACTTACTTGAAACCAGAACAGAATTCAAAGTCACTGGAATGCCATGACATAGTGACAGTGGCACAACAGAAATCTTACCAAGAAACAGCTCCAGTCTCCTAGTTTGTGTGTATATACGCAGAGATTTTAATTCTTTTTTCTTTCCTTTTTTAAACCAAGAAGGACTTCCTAGGGTCCYGGAGCAAGAGAACCTCCCAGCAATGGGATCAACTGTTTCCAGTGGTTTCTCAAGCACTCGCTGCCATAACACAAGCAGCACAGGCTGGCAGYTATGAATGGGGTGAATGGGGTTTGGGATTGTGTTGAATATTTAATATTGTATAGTTTTTCCATGTGGGAACCATTGAGCTTGAGAGCAGGTGTCTTTTAAGAGGAAGCCTTGGGCAGCCTGACTGCTGCACCTCTCCCCAGGTTAGYTAGGCATAACAGCAGAGGCAGGGTCATAAAGAAGAAGCAAAAGTATAGTTGTTTAATAACCAAGCTCTTTGCCAGTCTGCCTGCTTGGAAGCCTTCTGGGAGACAGCCGGCCACCTGGAAGCTTTCATCCTCGCTCCTAACTCAAGCGCACTGATATGTGAGGGGTTTTACCCTTCCAAAAGCCAGTAGAGCGTTTATTATTGCAACAGCTCTAAAGTCTCTCTGTAACTATCCAGTGGGTTGTTTATGRCACCAGCCTCAACCAAGTGCCAGTAATTGCCATGAGGTGACTGTGCATTCTCTGAAAATGCATCTGCTTCTATTATGTATGTGGCTTTTCAATGTTATTTAAGGTACTGTTGACAAAATATGCATGATCCAGGTTTGAAGAGGCACAGGCAGAGTRGGCATGGGTTGTACTTCTGATGGGCCATTTGAGCTGTTTTCTCTCGGTAAAGTTATCCCATTCCTGAATTTCCTAGGTTTGAYGGGACAATTTAGACTGGCTATAAATCTGCATGCTTTGGAAATGTGTTTGTGCAAATACTTTTCTCAGACTCAAGTTGTGGTTTTAGAGACCTGCACTTACTTTCAGTGTTGCATTTGGAGAGGTCTGATGATCTGCTAAAAACAAGTAGTGACTAAGTGTGAGGATGTAACAACTCAAATCCCCAACTCACTGGTCACACACTGGCAAGTTACATGCATGGAGGGTGCCATGTTTCCTGGGAGAATTAGCCTATGTCTCCTGTCCCAAAACAAAAAAAAAAAAAAAAAAAAAAAAAA